>NC_065901.1:10301403-10602807 GCF_905147045.1 Nymphalis io
TTTAAATAATATTTTAAGATATCTTGTTCTTCATTTTTGTCGTAATCTTTTCAACTATTTGTATTTATTTTCGTGCACGAGTAGGTTCTGCAAAACGCTTTTAAGTCAACGTTACAAAATGAAACTGAATATAATATAATTTTACTGGTGGTAGGGCCTTGTGCAAGCTCGTCTGGGTAGGTACCACCCACTCATCAGATATTCTACCGCAAAACAGCAATACTTGATATTGTTGTGTTCCGGTTTGAAGGGTGAGTGAGCCAGTGTAATTACAGGCACAAGGGTCATAAAATCTTAGTTCCCAAGGTTGGTGGCGCATTGGCTATAAGCGATGGTTGACATTTCTTACAATGCATATGTCTAAGGGCGTTTGGTGACCACTTACCATCAGGTGGCCCATATGCTCGTCCACCTTCCTATTCTATAAAAAAATACCGAGAAGATTACATAAGAACTTAATAACATTAACTATTAATCTTGTTCTTAAATTAAATAACATAATCGAGGAGTATATAATTTAATATGTATTTATTAAAAATCCAAGATGGCCTAGTTAGAACACGTGAATCTTAACCGATGATCGTGGGTTCAAACCCGGGCAAGCACCACTGTATTTTCATGTGCTTAATTTGTGATTATAATTCATCTCGTGCTTGACAGTGAAGGAAAACATCGTGAGGAAACCTGCATGTGTCTAATTTCATTGAAATTATGTCACATGTGTATTCTACCAACCCGCATTGGAGCAGCGTGGTAGAATAAGCTCTAAACCTTCTCTTCAAAAAGGGAGAGGAGGCCTTAGCCCAGCAGTGGGATATTAACAGGCTGTTACTGTATTTATATATAATGAGGGTTGTTTATCGTGTATGAAATATTTACTATCAACAGCAACAGCTGACAATCAATACTTATTATTTTAAATGTGATTGAAAGATTGTTTTCTGTTAATTTTCGATGCTTCTGATTGATTGAAGTCTAGTTTTGGATTGGGCTTTTATATGTCACTACGCAACAATAATTACTTCGATCTGATATCTGATTTCTTAAGCTGTTAAAAACCTCAGAACAAAGATCAATATAGTTTTTTTATAAATGCAGCCGCTGAGCAACGTTTATCGATCAATAATTAAAAAGCAATCGCTGAAGATGTTAATTAATATCATAAAACCGTAATTTTTAAAAGATAAGCAGACAAAAAAAAGTTCAACCTAGTTCGATTCTCTCATGCCAACTGAATACGTTTTATTTTTATTAACAAAAAGTAAATAGCTGTGCAATGGTTGGTGGTTGAAAAAAATAGGATTAAACAGATCTTCCTGAAAAATCTAGATCCAGCTTGAAAATAAAGAAAATTCCCGACTTAATCATTCGCTTCGACTGACGCTGAAATTGAACTTTCATGTCTAGTAAATTGATGAGTCTCAATTCCTCATCAAATGTTAAAATGTAGTCAGATTTCGTTAAAAACGCAATCAAATTTGTTAAAAAAGCTACCAATTTTTTTACGAGACGGTTTTAAAAAGTTAAATATATTAATTTATGTTTTTTTTTTCTATCTTGTCTTTGAATTGGATTTAGGATACGATATTTGTTTATTTTATTAATAGTTTCCTAGTGGGGGGAAGGGATACCCTATGTTCTTTTCTGTCCCCTGACATCCTGTATCTAAAATTCCATGATAGTTGGTTGAGTAGTTAAGACGTGAACGCTAAACAAATAATAATAATAATATCCTGGGACATTATTCACACACGGCCATCTGATCCCAAACAAAGCAGAGCTTATTATGCTTACTATGGAAACCAGACAACTGATATACTACATATACTTCTTTCCTTTTGTAAATACATACTTATACTTATATAAAAATTACACCCAGACTCAGGACCAACAGACATGTTCATGCAAAAAATGACTGTCCTTGGTGGAAATCGAACCCAAGCTTCGGTTTGAAAGGCAAGTAGCTACCGAACACACCAACCGGCTCTTAACGGGCCTTATAATAACAAATAAACAACCTCACTTTCACATTTATAATATTAGTTAGAAATCTTAAGAGTTTGTATTGTTGAACGCTCTTATCTTATAACTACAAGACTTTTTTTATAATGTAGGTAGGCGGACGAGCATATGCGCCACCTGATGGTAAGTGCTCACCAAGGCCCATAGACATTGGCATTGTAAGAAATGTTAACCATCGCTTACATCGCCAATGCGCAACCAACCTTGGGAATTAAGATGTCCCTTATGCATTATGCCTTTAATTATACTGGCTCACTCACCCTTTAAAACGGAACACAACAATACTAAGTACTGCTGTTTTGCTGTAGAATAATTGATGAGTGGGCAACCTACCCAGATGAGCTTGCAGAAAGCCCTACCACCAGTAAAAGTCTGATTTTAATATTTATTTTTGCGTTATAACCCTGTCGAACGTAGTAGTAATAACACATGAACGTCAAATGGCATCGTATAATTTTATAATAAATTGATGATATTTATAAAAAACATATTTTATGATTCAAATTAACAATTCTTTTGGCAGTAGTTGACATGTGAAATAATTGTGCGCGTTTATTTGAACAACTGTCCTCCGAATGGAAATTAAACGATTGAACGACAACACAACCAGTAAAAACGTTTTATTTTAATGAGAATTTCGAGCCTATCAGTGGATATGACGGTATATCATAAACAAAAAATATAACATAAGACAATTATTGAGTAATATTGAATGAATGACCTTGGTTTTATATACCATTCTTGTAGTTCCAATTAAAAAATCAGATAAATGTAATAGAACTCTATTTTTTTATCGGTGAAAATAATTACTATTTTGAATGATACTTACTTGGTGTTTTTAAAAAACCTTCTTACAACGCACTCATTATTTATCCTACCGCCAAAGAGCTATTGCTATACTTAATATTGTTGTGTTTCAGTTTAAGCGGTGAGTGAGCCAGTTTAACTAAAGGCACAAGATACATAACATTTTAGTTCAAGGTACACAAGTATACACTTATACACAGCGCCAATAAAAAAAATATACATATAGGCGCTGTTGACCACTAACTATCAGGTGGCCCAATAGTAATCGAATCCTAGATCTCGTACTGAACGCACGTCGCTTCTCGCTTGTAATTTGCTACACGATTTTGCACCTTAAGTCTTTGTAATAAGTCATACTTCCTTCTTGCATCTAAACTTATCTTCATACTTCGTTCTTCTCATTCGACTCTGTGCTGTGCCTATCTTTGTGTTTATTATTTCTACAAGAAATAAATTAGTAGTGGAAGAAACTTTGTTTTAATAAAACCTCATCTACAACATCATTCACAACTCCGCTACACGCCTACAATTAAAAATAAAAATAGCAATTAAAAAAAACACTTTTTATGAATTAAAGTCAAAACGTTATTTTGTTCACTTATATTAATTACTTCGGAAGGAATTAAATATCCCTTGTATGTTGTAATTAAATTAGTAATTCCGTAATTTAAATACTCAATACGCCGCCTTTGCATGTGAACAGTATTCATATCTACACTAATTTATGAATTTTGTAAGTTTAAGAAATAATATAATTGTGAGTAATCTTCTATTTATATAGTAAAATCCGGCATTACCCACTTTAAACGTCACTCCTCAGCCCCCTTAGATTGTGTACTCTATAGCCCTGCTCAATAAATATAATAATGTCCTCCAGACCGATTTCGGCCACGGCGGCCAATCTGAAGAGAGATTAGCCAACTACGCAGGAGATATTATAGGGTACAAGTATGAAGTGCACTCTCTATTCCCTAACTCTCATAATCCGAAAGGACGGCAATCCGACACGACCGGAAAGAGTTCAGGCGCAGGACCAACGGCTTTACGTGCTTTCCGAGGCACGGGAGTGTAAACACTTCCAACTTCCAGACTCCGGGCTGTTAATGAGAATTTGCTGACGAAAAAACTCAATAACTTTTTATTGGCCCGACTTTGGAATTCAACCGAGGGCCTTCGGGACTGCGGCCTTACATCAAGCCACTAGACCAACGAGGCAGTCAATAAATATACTATCTAACTCAAAAATATTTTGAGTTAGACAGTCTATTTATAGAGATTATCCTGTTCAAACAAGCAACTATTCAGCTTTCTAAAATAAATAGGGGGCGTGGGTCGTTTGGGCAGGCGTTATATAAAACCAGCTATTTCTTAATAATAAAAAATGGTATATTAATTTATCTAAACAATAAAATTACTAATGCCCAACAAGAACAACTTGACTTTGATCTATTGTATATTTTCCATACACATGCCTTTTGTTGCCAGATTATATAAAATATAGTATATATAAATATAAAGTAAATCTTTTAAAGGTCATCAAGCTGAAGGTATGGTTTTCGGCATGACAGCTCAAATAACGTTGGTTTATTTAAGCTGAGTGGATCGTGAATTCGTGAGCAATGAAAAGCCTTATTTCACAATACTAATAGTAATCGTAAGCCCTTTAATCAGCGCCTCAATATTACATAATAATATCGCATTTGTACATGGAAACACATATACTTCCTTACAAATAAACATTAACTAGCCGTTGTACGATTATTATTGTCTTCTTTTGAGTGTAAAATTACTGATGATAGAAAGAGATCGAGGTCTGTTTGAATTTATGCGCCAAATAACGTACATTAATTTGACTGATGGAAAATAATTAATGAATGACATAGTATTATGTTATTTAAACGAATTTAAAAAGAAATTTGTTCTTATACATAAAAAATAAGTAAAACTAAGAAACTGCACAGAATTCTGAATATTTCTTGTTGTTGTTATTTAAAATACAAGTAACGGTAAAAGATTGGTACTTTTACTCTTATAATTTGATTTTATATTTAGTACAAAATGACGGGAAAGAGGCATTCAGACTAATGATTTCAAGTGTTTTCCATTGCAGGATAATGTAAATAACGCAAGATTTTAACAAAAAAACCTACTGACTTTTATATTGACCCAACTCGGGGATTTGACCAACGAAGCGTAGTTGATATATAATACAAATATATAAAACACACAACGTACACTTTTAATCATTGTGATTAGGATTTTACTTTATCGAAATTGTAATAGATCTACAGAAATTAAAAGTCTTTAAATTTGTACAAGAAATATATTATTTCTTGTTCAAATTCAATCAACCACAATTTAACAAATGAAGCATTAGCACAATTAGAATGAGCACAAGCGCTTCCGGTTAGACGAGATGGCCCAATGGTAAGAACGCGTGAATCTTAACCGATGATCGTGGGCTTAAACCCAGGCAAGCACCACTGAATTTTCATGTGCTTAATTTGTGTTTATAATTCATCTCGTGCTTGAAGGTGAAGAAAAACATCGTGAGGAAACCGGCATGTGTCTAATTTCATTAAAGTTCTACCACATATGTATTCTACCAACCCGCATTGGAGTAGCGTGGTGCAATAAGCTCCAAACCTCCTCAAAAATGAGTGGAAGTCTTAGCCCAGCCGTGGGACATCAACAGGTTATTACTACTTATTACTACGACTACAATTTAACAACGTGGATTTCTATATAATTATAATTTGTTCGCAGTTGAAAGCTATGTGGGCAGTTCAATGCCTCTATGGCGCGTGGACCGGCGGCAGATGGGCGCATTCCTTTGCATCGCTTCCAACGACGTGCCACCAGCTGTCAGCAAAAGGATTACGTTAAACGTTAACTGTAAGTAAAGCGATGAAATCGCTTTTTATTTAAAATTTGTAACATTGCTCACTTGCAACCATTATATAACAGTGGCTGATACTTACCCAGACACTTGTTCAAAGGTCTATCACCAAATACCACCAGGTGTTCAGCGGTGAAGGAAACCATCGTGAGGAAACTTATATATATGTTGGATAAAATACTGTTCACACATGTATCACCAATGCACAGTACAGCGGTGTGCTTTAACAAAATTACGGTTACAAAAAATGGCGAAATATAAATGTAAAATATTAATTTTACTTGCGACCAAATTCTCATTAATGTTTATTCCTCAACATTATTTGAATTTATAAGTAGCAATGGGAGAATATTATTGAGTATATATCATTGACAGAATGTCGATTGAGGCCGTATAGACGTAGAGATTGAACAGTTTCACGCTGGACGGCGTCCAGAACCGTGACGGGCAGGTCGGGCGAACGGATTATGGTGTTATTCATAATAAACGTTTTCCATGTACGAGTACCGCAAATGCGAAAAATCACGTCCAATATAAACGATCCACGAAATAGAATAGTCTATTCAGAATAGTTAATTTCTTTTTTTTTGAAGGCATTCTATTTTTAAATTTGTCAATGTTTTTTTATTTGATTTTAAAAACTGTTATTAATTATTACATTTTAAAATTTTACATTTTATGGAAAGTGTTTGTTTCATTTCATCTACAACATTCAATTTACTGATGTTCTTCGCAAATAGTTAAAAGCTTTCTAGTAAATTGAAAATCTCCATTGAATAGAATTTATAATATAAAGAAAATAATTATACTTAAGAAGTAAATATTAAATTTTCTTATAATGTGAAAATAAATATAGATATTAAAATAGTTTAGTTTAAAAGTTATATTACTTTTAACAAAAAAGTTAATGTTTTATGAATAATCAAGGGCGATTATCGTTTATAATTGTATGTACAAATAACTTATATGACTGTATTTTTCAGATAAATCTTTTCCACGTTATTTCTATTACATTTTCCTGAATCGTAGTTCATTTATACCTCTAGGTTCGTATCTAGGAATGCGAGTTGGCGACCTGCCAATGACGTACTCGTCTGTCACTCTGGAATAGAAATCTCTGAGTGCAGTTTACAGCGACAAATTACTTTGAAGTTAAAATTTAAGAAAAACATCTTTATAGAAAGGAAAATTTAAAAACAATCGGTTTTCAAATTAAATTTATTTTATTCGAGTACACTTTACAACAAAGCGTTTTTTAATTCGTCTATGTTTTAACTCCACCATCGTTTTGGAAAGCAGCCTTTACCGAGAAGAAATACTAAGAAATTTAAGACGTTAATCTTTTAAAATAAAACAGATTTAGAATGAGGTATTTACAATTATTGTTCTTGATCAGATTATAAATCTAAGATTAATCCCAATAATCTTTATCAAGTCTATATTCATACAAGCCATGTACGGTTTTGATCGCGCGTTAAATATTCCCCTTCGCTTGATGGCCTATAACTTTCCTCAATAATTGTGCTATTAAATGCTAAAATATTTTTTTAAATTCGACTGGTAGTTCCATTTTCTTGCGTTTTAACGAAAAAAACAAACAGACTTTTTACCATTACGTGATGCATATACTAATACTTTTTATATGAATATATAGAGAACTTACATTACTGGTGGCCCTACCACCACCACCTTTGTGCAAGCTCATCTGGGTAAATACCACCCACTCATCTGATATCCTACCGCAAAGCAGCAGTACTTGGTATTGTTGTGTTCCGGTTCGAAGAGTGAATGAGCCATGTGTAATTACTGGCACAAGGGAAATAACAACTAACAACTTAGCTCCCAAGGTTGGTGGCGCATTGGCTATGTAAGCGATATATTAATGTTAACCATTTCTTACAATGTCAATGGGCATTGGTGACCACTTACCATCAGGTGGCCCATATGCTCGTCCGCCTACCTTTACTATTAAAAATAACTTGATTCGATTCGGCCTCGTTCGTGTATTAATTTTTTCTGTACCCCTGACAACGTGTTTGCAAAATTTCATGAGGAATGGTTGAGTAGTTAAGACGTGAAAGCGTAACGAGCAAACCAACAAACAAACTCACTTTTGTATTAATGATATTAGTAACGATCAGTCAGTCCACTTGAAATGTCCCGGAATAAAAGGAATCCTTTATTTTTTGAGGGTAAGCAGTTGCCATGTTGCATTTTTTTAATCCTTGATTTTAGCGATACCAGCACAGACTGAAATTTGAATTTTTAAACACCCAGTTTAGGCTTAGGAACGTCTACGGAAGCTGCGTCAGTAGAATGTATTATAATGATAAAAGTATACACTGTCACAGTTAATATTTTAAAAAAATTATGGTTAAAGAAATTAGTAATATCAGTATAACAAAAAAATATTACATCCTTTTTTGTACATATAAAATAATTTGCAAAAAAAACCAGCAACAAGAACTTTTGTTGTTACTTTGTTTGATAATTTAAGGGAGAATTTTGTAAATTTATTAGCAAGGAATAGTGTTCGTAATTAACCACATTTTATTTTGTATGATTTTCTTTTAATAAAGGTTTAATATGGAGTGCGACCCTCTCTTGCTGATATTACAGCTTGCATTCATTTGGCCATGCTGTGGAGTATATCTGCTAAGGTTTCTTGCGGAATACGTGTCCATTAATTACATTCTTTAGCTCTTTGTTGGCCTGCGGAGCCGACTGCACTGATCTGACTCGTGGCTTCAGATCATTCCAGGCATGCTCTATGAAAATACGACTTCAAGCTGGTATAAACGACTAATTCCAACCTCTATTATATACCGATAAACAGCAATAATAATACTTTAATATGTCAAGAAAATAAGATAATTCAATAAAAATTGCCTAAAAGTTATCTAGACTATATAATAACTTTGGAGATTTGGCACCACAAATTCAAGTAGTAAGTTATTTTCTTTAAAAACCCGCTTCAGTCAAAAATTTAGATTTTGAAGGTACTTTTTAAAAACACAGCAGTTTTACAAGCGAGTTCAAATTATTAAAACCTTTTTCGTATTGTACTTTTCCGGGCAAAAGAATCAAAAAAAAATCTTGCATATGAGTGTATATTGTGAATAGGAAGATGGCCCAGTGGTAAAAGCTCGTCAATCGTATCAGATTGCGGATTCAATCTTGGCAAGAAACATTGAATTTGATGTGCTTAATTGTGTGTATAAATCATGCTTGCCTGGCGGAGAAGTAAAACATTGTAAGGAAAATTAGATATGTCTAATAAAAATCTGCCACCAACTGGCATTGTAGCAGGGTGGTGGAATAAGCTCCAAACGTTCGAATCAAGTGGAGAGGACGCCCTTGATCAGCAGTGTGTCATTAAAATTATGTTATGTTTTTCACGTTACGTTATAGGATATATGCCAAGAGACTTAATTAAGAACTATTCGATTAGCTCGGTTAATATGACCGATATCTTAATATTTTGAACAACATCAAAATAGAAAGATTATTTCTTTTCCTAGCATATGTTACATATATCATAAAAGAAGAACACATAAGAAATAAAAATAAATTAATCACTCAAAACTTCCGTCGTAATAAGGTAAATAATATGTTCATGGCAATATGTATATATATACATATTTATATACTATAGTACATACGAATTTTTAATAAATTCCCCGCTGTTTTTGAATATAACAAAAAAGCTTGGATTTAATGAATGCTTGATGTCTGTAGGAAACTAATTCCATGTAATTTATACAAAATTGTTTAAAATAACTAATTTTCTTGCCAACTCTTCTCGATCCAATCCGCAATCCGAACCGTTTCGAAGTCTATTTGTCAAAAATGTTGCTAGGTGATTTATAATGTTTCAACTAGTCCATAACTGGTATATATTTTGAAATACTATTATTATATAAGCAATCAGAAAATGTATTTCTTAATATATAACGTTAGCTTTATTTTATTATTAAAAAACATAAAGAAATAATAAAAAAAATTAGAATCGTAATTTTATAATTGACTAACTACAAATATGTTAATATCATTTTTGTTACAGTTGCTCCGACAGTGAAAGTGCCAAATCAACTGCTTGGTGCGCCGTTGGGCACGGATGTCAAACTAAAGTGCTACGTGGAGGCCTACCCTAATACCATTAACTACTGGATCAAGAATAGAGGGGAAATGTTGCTAGATGGGTGAGTCATCTTTTACTAATATTTATATACTAGCAGACCTGGCAGACATCGTCCTACCATACAGATATTTTTATTTGGTGACATATCAACAGCAGCGCCACCTACCGGGTCCAATTGTGATTTCAAACCATATAGGAACCCATTGAAATATACACACAAAATTTCATCCAAATCGGTCTAGCCGTTTAGGCGGAGTTAGGTGACAAGTACACGTATAGAAGAATTATTTATATATTAAGACAATCATTCTTCTGTATATGCGGATCTCACTGAACACATGCCACACGGCTGGACAGATTTTGATAAAATGTTTCGAGTCCCTAGATGATTTAGATTGGAGATTTAAAAAAAAAACAAAATTGTTATTTCAACTGTACGAAGTCGGGACGGAGAGTCAGTCGAAATATATATTGAATATAGAATTCATTACTCATTGATTGATTGATTTTTTTGTTACAATCGATTTATAAAATACAGTTAATAACGTATGGTACCATACTTGGTGGTAGGGCTTTGTGTAGGCCCATCTGGATGGGTACCACCCACTCATCAGATATTCTGCCGCTAAGCAGCAAAATTTAGTATTATTGCGTTCCGGTTTGAAGGTTGAGTGAGTCAGTGTAACTACAGGCACAAGGGACATAACATCTCAGTTCCTAAGATTGATGGTGCATTGGTGATGTAAGGAATGGTTATTATTTCCTACCTCACCAATGTCTATGGGCGGTGGTGACCACTTACCATCAGGTGTCCCATTTGCTCGTCCGCTTACCTATAATATATAAAAAATTAAAAATGTGAATTAACTAAATGTACAATCATGTCTTGCAAGTTGATATTATATATGTATATAAGCGGTGAGTATCAAGTTTATATTATAATATATATGATGATGATACCCAGCGATTTTTATAAACCATAAAAATATGTTTTTGTGGTCTGGTTTAAAGGTGTCATTCACCTTTCAATCTATTTAAAACAGAACTCAATACTATCATTATTAGTAAGTAGTTTTCGCCCACGAATTCCTTTCACATTTAAAATATAGTATAGATATAATTTATCAATTTTAAATAACCAATTATATCCCAAAGGATATAATTGGTTGGTTGGATATAGTTGGTAACAAGCCTCAAAAGGCTTGGTACTTTAAATTGTGATTTCTTTTGGAAATCATTTAAATTCTTTTTGGAAATTCGATTTTCTGTAAGATGTCACTATTGATCTAACGTCTAATTGTTTCGTCTATCGTAATAGTCTCTGGAATTAATTATAAAATGATTAGCTCATTAAAACTTATCGGTGCTTAATCGGATTTGAGCCCGCTATTCTTTCGTTATAATCTACGTGTTGTATTTTATTGTATTCACTTTATAAAAAACATTAATAAGAATCAATTAGAAAAACACACAAATAATGACAAAATTTATACGTGAATACTTTCTAAGGATTTAAATATATTTATTTATAGCACTAAATTCTTAATTCTGAAGGCACAGATAAAGTTCGTCTATAGATATAAATAGAAAGGAGTAGATGAATTTTCTAGATCATTGAGATGATTGGTCACCAGCAATCAGATCCACGAGCGTAATTGGCAGCAAATTTTCTACTAGAGGTATACTGAATGGTCTGTAGCGGTTGCTACAGACCAGTAGCAAGCAACTTGAAAACCTTAAACGGGACAAAATTGTTCTATTTGAGACTAGAAACTAAGCAATATATCAACACATACTAAGCTTATATAAGATTTAAATATAATTTTAAAAGATAAAAATGAATGTTTCTTTGTTTTATACAAAAGGATAGTAGTTATAATTAAGAATTAGAGATAATTAACTATTCAGAATATAGTAAGAAAGAGAAAAATGTTTGTAGTTACATCCTTTTTTTATATTGGACTAAAGATTACGTGTTATTAAAAAATAATAAGGCAGTTGTCATTGGAAAACAATAGTATAATTCGGAACCATTACATATATTAAAAAATGAGACCGTCACGGAACAGACGGTGAGCATATAAATTATTGAAATAATTTGTTAATTAAAGAAAACGTCCGCCTACCTAATACAAAAAAGGTTTAAATTTTTATTAAAACCTTTTACAACTTATAAAGGTATATTTGTTCATACGTTTTTATACATTTTTTTTCATTTCACGTTATGTTCAAAACGACATTCGAATAAGCCAGAATTCACGCTCGACGCGGATTCCAGTTATAAGTTAACCAGCTCAATATTACTGTTTATTTATTCAACTCTTTGTTCCGTTTCCGAATGGACGGTTAAAATGATTTACTTTCTATTTCGGTGTATAATTAAAATTTTCATTACAATTTTAACAAGTTTTATGAAATAATCTTTTATAATTTCATCAATAATACTTTTTTTATGTGAATCTATTTGCGCGCCTTGGGAGTAAGACCGACACGTATGCTGTGACGGAAAACGGTATGACGCTCTTTTGTCGTCATTTCTCCTCTCTGCCAAGTCTTCTTCCTTGTGTGTGCGTGTTTTATATTATTCTTTATTATTATAATAAAAATAAACATTTTTTTTCTGACGAAACCATATTAAGTTTATTCCGTAAAATATTATTGGTTTTCTTAAATTGTAAATTATTTTAAAAACCATCAATTTCGATATTATACATCTACCGGTCGCCCGTGATGGTCACGGTTTTATTTATTTCAATATATTTATTTACTACTAAACACAATAAAAATTCATTCATTGGTGTATTTTACTTATTTATTTGCACAAAGTATAGGTAAATTTTTGTAGTGCAAATAATACAAAATAAAATAATATTCCAATTTTATATAAATAATAATGAAATATATCGAAAAGAAAATTATATTAAAACTACAAATGTGTGCATGGAATGAAACATCGTCATCCCGTAAATTGCAATATTGTGTCTTCGGTCGCTAGAACTAAGAATATTTATTGCTTACACTTATAGTCAAGTCAGTTTAGAAAAAAGAGAAAAAATATTAGCCACTTACTGTTCAAACTATTATTAATGTAGTCTAACGTTAAAAAGAATACTTTTATTATCGCTTGAGGTGATACGGAGTACTATTAAGTAATTCATATTCCAACGAACGCATTTTCTAAAAACTTTTTTTTTTTTTGTAAAAGAAACGATAAGAAGTGTCTTTTAAATAATTCATATTCCAATAGAAGTAGACTAAAAAGGTTTATATACAAACAATGTTTTATTTACAATGTATTATTATTACGAAATGTAATAGAATATTCCTGATATATTCAAAGTTATTGCTGACCAAAACATTTAACTGCTTGGAAAAATATTACAGGATGTCCATCAAATATAGACCCGAGACATAAAACCTAGCATGCCGAAGAATTAACTTTATGATCTCGAATAAAATAAAGAAACAGTATAAGATACGTGACGGGACTACAAATGAGATTGTGCTTAAAGAAATGTTTATAACCACCATTACCCTCGGCCGAGTTTATAAAATCCTAACATTGATTAAGAAAGTTTTTTAAAAAATAATTTTGTATTTTTAATATTCTCGTCTAAAAGTTTAGTTTAAGAAAATTTAGTTTTAAAAATAGAACGTGATAAATACAACATTTATAAAACGCTGGGTAAATCATAGCTATGGGTAAATATAGTAAATATATAGTAATATATAGTAATAATATATTTGTGTCCAATAAAAAGGCTTAACTGTATTCCCAGTAAGAAAATTAACTCATTAAATTAATTTATTAGTTCTTAATAATTATTTAAGGTGGTTGTAATCCCTAATTTTATCAAAACGTCCTTAAATGGAACATTATTGTGAAGTTATGTTTTAGCGCTTTTAACAAAATTATAATTTTAGAACATCTGAATAATAACGGAAATTTAGACAAAACATTTGTTATTTTATATACAAATTACATAATATCATATGTTTATATTTAAAATTATTAGATCTCAACCAATGATTTATATTAATGTGTTGGCTATTCATATTAATGCCACGTCCGTTCCAATCGAGCGTCTTGAAGACGTCCTCCAATGCATTGGTAAAGAGTTTCGGTGATATTACATCTCCCTGTCTTACCCCGCGATGCGATTGGATTGGTCTTGTGCTCTGATCTTGTACTTGGACGGTCATGGTTGCGGCTTCGTACAAACACTTCACCACCTGGACATACCGACAGTAAATTAGGCATCTCTGCATGGATTCCAGAACAGCCCAGGTCTCGATGGTATCGAATGCTTTTTCGTAGTCCACAAACGCTAGGCATAGAGGCTGATTATATTCCTCGGTCTTCTGTATTATTTGCCTTAGTGTATGTATGTGGTCTACGGTACTGAAGCCTTTTCGAAACCCAGCCTGTTCCACGGGTTGGAAGTCATCAAATTTTCGGGCAAGACGATTCGTGGTTACCCTCGAAAGCAATTTGTAAACATGGCTTAAAAGTGAAATGGGGCGTTAGTTTTTCAGAAGAGCTTTATCGCCCTTCTTGAAAAACAGCACCACCACACTTCTGCTCCATGTCTTCGGTATTACACCATTGTGGAGGACGGAATTAAAGATGTTAGTCAGCTCTCTCAGAACTGATGTGCCTCCTGCTTTGAGAAGCTCTGAGGTAATTCCGTCATCTCCTGGAGCCTTGTTGTTTCCAAGTTGCCCGACAGCAATCCTAATCTCGCCCAAACCGATGTCGGGATGATCGTCTGATAGGTGGCGTGTTAGTCTGGCCAACACATTACACATCTGCGATTTGCCGACGACATTGTCATCATGGCGGAGACTCTGCAGGATTTGGAAGAGATGCTAAACAGCCTGAGCGATTCTTCAAGACAAGTCTCAATGTTCATCCCGAGACCTTGTATCATATACAAGGTCTCGGGATGAACATTGAAAAGACCAAAATTATGGCAAACCGTCATGTATCCCCGAGACCAGTGGTCGTAAATGGCTCTCCACTTGAAGTTGTGCAGGAATATATCTAACTGGGCCAAGCTATACAACTTGGCCGGCACAACTTTGGATAGGAGACTAAAAGAAGAATACGTTTGGGCTGGGCGGCATTCGGGAGGTTACGTCATATTTTTGAATCGTCGATCCCACAGTCGCTTAAGACCAGGGTCTTCAATCAGTGCGACCTACCTGTAATGACTTACGGTGCTGAAACGTGGACACTTACCATAGGACTGGTCCACAAATTTAGGGTCGCTCAGCGAGAAATGGAACGTGCGATGCTTGGGGTTTCTCTGGCAGATAGAATCCGAAAGAAGGACATTCGCTAGAGAACTAGAGTCACCGACATCGCGCTTAGAATTAGCTCGCTGAAGTGGAAGTGGGCTGGTCATGTCTCTAGGCGCATTGATGGCCGATGTAGCCGACACGTGTTGGAGTGGAGACCACGCTTAGGCAAACGTAGTGTAGGACGCCCTGTGACAAGATGAGCCGACGATTTAAAAAAGGTGGCAGGTTCGGGATGGATGCGGACTGCCCAAGATCGGGATGGTTGGCGTTCTATGGGGGAGGCTTTCGTCCAGCAGTGGACGGCAAAAGGCTGAAAAAAAAAACCAATGATATTTCGTATTTGTCTTTACGCTTACTGTGGCTAGATTAGGTTTATTTAGGAGTATCTTACAGTGTTTTTTTTTCTTTCAGACCGAAATACACAATTAGGGAAGAGAAGACGTCCTACAAGGTGTCAATGTGGCTGACCATCAGGCAGTTCTCGAAGGGCGATATCGGCACCTATAACTGTGTCAGCACCAATTCATTGGGCAAGAGCGAAGGGACCTTAAGACTTTATGGTATGAAAATTTCATATTTTTTATATGGAATAAAGTGCAATATCTTCCTCAATCTCCATTTTTTGTACATATGAAAACTATTAAATATTATTTAACATTTAAAAAAAGACAATATTTTTTGCCTATCATATCAAAATTTATTGCAATCATATTTATTATTTCAATTTATTTCTCACACTTCCGATCAAAAAGGAGAGAATGCAATATTTCCACAGCAATAACACTAGATATACGGAAATAGTGAACGTTTGTAAAATACACATCGAAACATTTTCACGCGAAGTTAGACGGCGGAATCTAAAAGCAGCTTGATATTGAATACATATAAGATGCCCCACTGTTGGCACGCGACTTCGCTATCTCCTTTGGCAAAATTCCAGATAAACACACCGATTTGACGACATTTGGATCTCATTAAATGCTTCATGTACTTTTTACCAACTACGTTGCAGCAATAGTTGGTAATTTATTTCGTTTGTATGTGTTCTATTTATACATGCAAGTTTTACTTGTGGTAGGGCTTTATTCAAACTTGTGTGGGTAGGTACGGCTCAATAGCTATTCTATCGCAAAATAGAAATGTGTATGTGTTCCGTGAGTGTTTGAAGTGTGAGTGAGCCTAATTTCAAGCGCAATACAACGGACATAACAGCTTTGTTTTCCTAATTGGCGATGCAATTTACAGTTCAAGGAATGGTTAAATATTATTTAGTATGACTGTGGACACTTACTATCAGGTCTTCCATTCGCTTTTCAGCCCATTTGAGGTTTTAAAATGGTCTATAATTAAAAACAAATTGAGATATGTAGTAGGCATATATATAACCATCTAAGAAAAACAATATTGAGTAAATTTACATTTTAATTGCATTTAAATTATTTTATAACCAGTTTAATTTTTTCTTTTATTTTTTATAGGCGTAGAAATAGCTGTGTTTATTACCCGTTATATAAAAAGTGCAGTATTATTACAGCAATTAAAGTTACCTTATTAGTTTTAAATATTTTTATTGCAAGTACTTGACTTATTATAATGAAAACGTAAGACGGCATAGTAACAGCCTGTGAATGTCCTACTGCTGGGCTGTTAGTGGAAAACACATGTGTCACGATGTTTTCCTTCACCGTCAAGAACGAGATGAATTATAATCACAAATTAAGCAAATGAAAATTCAGTGGTGCTTCACGCGTTCACGCGTTCTTACCACTAGGCCTTTTCGGCTTAAACGGCATAGCGATTCGTAAATAAAAACCAAATAATTTACATATAATTTAACGGTATATAAATAAATCAAACAATAATAGACTAATAATTATATCCAGATCACCTGAAGACTTAACGAATAGAACAAAGTTTAAATCAACCAAATTTGTTTAGCCATTTTAGTTTTTTTTATATATATTTGCTGAGAAGGCAAAGCCGGCCGGCCGCATTATCGGTGAACATACATAGTAAAAAGATTTGCATCGAATATAGAAAAATCGAGAAATGGTAAACGATTGTTTCTGTTAATGAATAAAATATTCGCACAAAAGGTTAATCTTGTGTTTAAGCAATTGAATTCAAAGCTACATGCATAGTCTACGTAATGTGTTTTAATGAAATTCAGGATTGTGGGAATTTATAACCTTTTTGAATTATCCATTTTTGGGTTAGTTGTTTAAAAACAGTTTTTATATTAAATATTATTTTTTAATTTCAGCTATTATTATTCTTTCAAATGTTTCTTGTTATTTTTTAATTCGTCAATCGTCATTGTATTTTTCATAATGAGAGTACACATTTTATACTTTACAATTATCTTTCAAATCGCGATAGGCAATCTATTTTGTATTATTAAATCGCTTGTATAATTAAACGACGAAGGACAATAGAAAATATATCATGAAATAATATTAAATTTTAGCTCTCCGTAATTTACAAGATGTAATTAATTCTTAGCAGCCCAATGCGTTTCATTACTTTGTGACATTTATTGATAGTAGAGTACTGCTTAAGCTAAGATACGACTTTCTTCAGTGAAAAGCGGATGAACGATTGAACAATTTATTTGATGTTTGAAAGACTTATTAAATTTTTTACAATGTAATATAACGTTCGTATTGCGAAAGGTGTTCTAATTAAGTTGCTAAAACATGAAGAACAATTAAGCGTCCTCTTTTTTTTGTTACAGCTTGGCTGAGATAACTTAGACATGCTTATCCGGATTTAAATCTATGATCTATGATTAACATTATTCTATAAGATATCAAGTTGTTACTAAATGTAACCCTGTAAAGTCTGGACGACTGGGAACAGTATAAATTAAAACTAATTTTCGAATCATGTTCTAGAATTACTCACACACACACAAATAATTATAACACACTAATGATATAATAGGAAATCTCAGCGTTATTATTATTATTATTTTTTTTCAGAAATAAAGCTGAATTCATACGCGGAGGACTTCAGCAATCAAATCAGCGTCGCAGGAGGTAAGAAATCAACTTTTTTTTGAAACTTAATGTCGGAATTCGTATAATTTGCTAAACTTCTCAGGTAACTCAGCGGAATTAAGTTCGAGAACACCGAGGAACTGCCAGTCACAACCGTTACGTTTTATTAAATTTTTGGTACGATTCAGTTACTACGGAGAGAAATTTTCATTTTTAATCGTCTTTACTGAGCTTTGCTTTTTTGGCGTTCATTAAATGTAAATTGGCATCTTGGGGGTTATTTGTATTATAAAATAACGAAGAAATGTGTTTGTTTTGTAGGATATATTTAAATTATATTCTAGATGGTTTCCAAGGGAAACCTTGATTACTTAAACTATGCTCTTTCTTCTTCTTTCGAATATCAAATTAATAATGACAGAAAGAGAAAAATCATTGCTTAACTAGACAACCACTAAGCAACGTTTATAAGTAAGGCCGTTAGTAATTTATCATTTAAAAATTATTCTAAGAAACGAAAAGAAAATTATTTTCTCTGTGAGGGTTTTTATTAATATTGACCTTAATCATTTGCGAATAATATCTTATCTGCAGTAAAATAATATCTCAAGTATTTATTACATTACGAAGCTATTGAACCATGATGAAACTTGTAGAATATGGGCTTATGATTTCATAATTACCGTCACAACCACAAGTCTTGTGTACCTTAATATAATATATATATATATAATTATTTAACGCTTGCATCAGATATATCTTAAGATTAGAACATGAAAATAAAATGCTTTACAGTTTTGTTTTCAAATAACAAGAAACGATACGAGCACTCTCTGGTTTGAATCATCTTTCATCTAAAAAGCTACTATTATAGCCAAAACAGTTTAGAGACATTTTTGCGTTTGTAGTAGTAGTTCAAAATAAGATACGCCTGTATTAAGTAGAGCTTATCTGTATGGAATCGTAAAATGTCAGAAAGCTAAATGCGATATTGATTATAATAATTAAAAAGGTTACACAGAAAGACATACGAAATGGTATTGATTGTGTATGTTATTAAAATTATCGTATACACTTGTAATAAAACGAATATTTATTTTCAATCAACAGGTCTCACTGAAGCAGCCAAAGGAAATTCCGAGGACAAATTACGTTTAGAAAGAACACTTCTGATAATTTTATTTTGTATAGTTTCCATGTTAACGTAGTTTATACAATGTAAATAAAATCGTTAAATCATTTTTATGCTTAAAATAATAATTAAAAAATAATATTTAAATATCTCTGTAAATATTATTGTAAGGTATATTAATAAAGTAACAACGATATTGTAACATTACAGATTAAATCTCTTGTAACCAATGTTTCGCTTAGATTCGCCAAATTGAAGTATTGTTTACTATTCATTGTAAACTCATCGCTCGATTATAAGACTGTTTACAGCAAATAAACTGAAATTATAATCAATCTATTGTTATTATTTTTCCGAAATTTTTAAAACAAACTTATATAATTAGTAAATTTTTAAGTATAGATAGGTAATGAAATTCATTGTGTATGTGATGTGAGGTTATCAGACAGGTTAGGTAATCAAAGCACAGGAAACAGTATGTAATTTTACAAACAACGGTTAACACAAAATATATAACAAACAAAAAACTATAAAATATATATAATATTTTTTATTATCTTAATAATGTTCACGAAAGTAGTTTAACATCTTAATCGTAGACATCTGTTACGTAGCTACGCGCTACGACTTTGAATAACCCAACTAGAACAATAAATATCTACCTATAATTAGGACTTCATTAAAAACCGATGAATAGTTTTTATGAATATATTTTATTTATTGAAATAAATATAATTGTATTTGATGTAACGGTAAATAGTATATTCCTTTATATTTGATGGTTAATGAAAGCTTAGAGCCTACTCCACCACGTTTCTTCATTATGAATTGGTGAAACATGTAGCAGAATATCAACTGGTACCTAAACGTTTTCTCATATTGTCCCTTCACTTACGACGATGAATATATTATTATCAGCCCTTTTTTAACGCTGGAAAAACGTGTTACGCGTTTCCCCCACGGGAGCAGTGGGGCGGGTATGTGGGGCTCGCCGGTGTTCAAAGCGCCGAGTGTGCCCCGAACACCCACTAAAAAACCAGCGGTACCCTTTTCGCCTTAACGAGGAGCACCACGGGATCGCTTGCGCATGCTACCGTGACTCATATTATTCTCAACCGTAGGTAAGCACTTGAACACTCTTAAGTATTAAAAGGATTTGAACCTATGGATAAGATTCCCGTGTTTTATTCACTCCGATAGATAGGTGGACGAACATATAGGCGACCTGATGGTAAGTGGTCACCAACGCCTATACACATTAGCATTGTAAGAAATGTTGACTATCGCTTACATCGCCAATGCGCCACCAACCTTGGGAACTTAGATGTTATGTCCCTTGTGACTGTAATTACACTGGCTCACTCACACTTTAAATCAGAACACAAAAATACCAGGTATTACTGTTTTGCGGCAGAATATCTAATGAGTGTTGGATACCTACCCAGACGAGCTTGCAAAAATCCCTACCACCAGGTAAAAGTATAACGATTTAAAAGTGCTTATAAGAACTATAATGTATAAAGTAAAATTTAGATTTTAGTACATCAACGATTCACTAACAGAATATCTAGACAGTCAAGTTTACTTATATAATATGTTTAGATAATTTAATAAAAACATTAATAGACAAGGCTTATCACATAATATGAGAGCACATAGATATATCACATATTTTACGATCTAAAAGCAATACTTAGTATCGTTGCGTTCAATTTGAAGGGTGAGTGAATTGGTGTAACTATACTTACAAAGGATATAATATCTTAGTTCCCAAGGTTGGTGGCGCATTGGCGATGTAATGTCTAATATTTCTTACAGCAACCATCTCCATTGTCGTCAGGTGATCTATTGGCACGACCGTCTATTTATTTAATAAAAAAAATTGGGTCACAGTGAAGCAAGTGAAGAAATAAATTTCCTCATAACCGTGATAGCATTTATTTTAAACTAGCTTCTGCTTACGGCTACGCCTGCGTGAAATAGAGGAGCATCTGTTGGGTAGTCTTTACATTAAGTCAGCTATTTTTATTCAAAATATCATATAAATCCGTTCGGTGCTGTTTGTGTGAAAGAGTAAAATCCATCCAACCATCACTTCGCGTTTAAAATATTATTAGCATTGATTCCAAATCGCTAGCGCGCAATATAACCGTTATATATTTTTCTTAAATCGTCAGTAACGTTACACGTTCCAGTTAAAATGTTATTGTGTAACTGAACAAACATTTTAAACGGTAAATAAATTTAATAATTGTGGTTTCCGCTACTGTTTGAGTAATAAACATCGAAACGACAAACAAGCCGTATTTACTATTTAAATTGACCATATGAATATTTTGATTTTATAAAAAATAAAGTGAAAGAAAACATAGAAGGCATGAAAGGAACTTGTCGGAAGAAGGAAAAGGCCGCTGGGCTGAGCATGGCATTGTTAATCTTACGAAGCGGTGATATGGAGTGCGCCAGAACAACGCTAAGGAAAGTAAATTTGATGTTTGATTGTGTAATGAATTACGTCATTCATTCTCAATTTTATTGACATGTGAGATCATCTGGCTAGACTTCGCCAAAAGGTGTTTATTAATACAGCTTTTCATCAACGGTAGGACTTCGTGCCAGCTCGTCTGGGTAGGTACCACCCAGTTATCAGATATTCTACCGCAATTCTAATGTCTATGGGCGTTGGTGACCACTTACAATCAGGTGGCCATATGCTTGTCTGCCTACCTATTCAAAAAAACTGACATCTCGTATAAGCCATCCTATAATTATATATCATAATACGTACGAATTGAAGATCGACATTAAATTAACCTTTGTTTGCCAGTAATGGCGTCACTAGAAGCATCAAATTAAGGTAATAATTTATTTCCTTTAAATATGAAACAGTTAAGTAAATGATATTTTTCTAACATCATGCAATGGTTATCTGGAATCGATTTAACGTTAACTTTTGTATAAATTGTAATAAATTTGCTTTCTAATAATTGTTGTTCCGTTTCTTTTAAATTAATTATTACTTAGTATACCAAAAAACAATTAATAACAAGAAACGAGCATTTGAATTTAAAACGTATTTACGTCGATATTTTGGCTTACACTTAATATAGGAAGGTTAACGGGCAAAAGGGTCGCTTGTTAGAAAGTGGTCACTTACGCCAATATACAGTGTCAGTGTCGGATATAATACTCCTATTAATTCCTTACACCGTAAATATCCCGACAGTGTGATAAAATACCTTAGTACCTTTTTTGAATTTTATTACATTTTTTTTTTAATTTAAATAACACTATATAAAATCAAACGAAGAACTCAATCAAATGACGTAATTTTTTCATAAAATGATGTTATAGTATTCATAGTATTCAACTGTCTCGGGAACAATGAGGTATTTGCTAAGAAAAGGAGTGACTTAAAAATGTTTGCCGGGTCCAAGGGCGATTGTTAGAAAATACACAAATGTGCACCACGCACTCTACATTTAATTGGTGATAGGACTTTTTGTTAGCCCTTCTAGGTAGGTATTACTTAATCATCACATACTTTACTGTCAAACATCAATACTTAACAGTGTTGGATATTCGTATAGCCTGTATTTGACTTGCTCACTCACCATTAAAAAAGGAAGAATTGAAGACCGTCATCATATTTACATCTGTTTGCTAGTAATGAAGTCACCAGAAGTATATATAAAATATAAATTTAATATTAATATTTATACAGGGTTACAGGGTAATATGTCACGATCCTTTTAAAGGGTTATAGTTCAGGACAATAGCTATCAAATGACCCCCAAAATGCTTATGCAAAAGTGTATCGTTTTCGAGTTATTAATTTTTTAATATTTTTTTTATTTAAAGGATGTTTAAGATTCTAAAATTCAATAAAAAAAAAAACAACGTATTTTCCCTATTTTTTTTTGTATTTCTTGCTAGGGTACATACATCCTAGTTAATAATAACCAGTTATAAAACAAAAACAATCTTCAAGCATTTTTAAATTACAGATCCAAAACTGTACAACTTTTCGATTTTTAATTTTGATTCTTTAAGTTACTCGCAATTTTTTTGTAAAAATCACTATGGCTCTTATCGTGCGGATCATTTTAAAAACATCTGCGTTTCCTTAGCTATCCATCGGTACATAAAAAGTACAGTAACAATCATAAACTCAGGAGAAAATTGGATAACAAAGAGACCAGGTAGGAAATTCTAAGAAATGCTATTGTTAAGAAATTAAATCTGGATCAAAGACAAAAGGACCTCAATGCAAAGTAGTTAAAGATTATTTTTAATAGGGGTAATAGGTAAAAAAGGAGAGATAAACCAGAGCTGTCATTGCAATTTTGAATTTAAATCAAAAACAAAATACTTAATCTTTTTAGTTACTCCATACTTTCGAAATTACACTGTTTATTATTCATAATTCGTGTTCAAAATGAGATCCCCTATTTCGTATACAAATACGCATTCTTTTTCTTAATTCACTTTTTACTACAACACTACTCAAGCTATGTCGAATAGAATTTGCAGCATTCATTATTCTTGTTTTGAGTTCTTCAATTGGTTGTACTGGTGAAACATCATAAACCAGGCTTTTCATATGCCCCCAGACATAATAGTCCATCGGAGTCAAATCTGGACTTCTCGCTGGCCATGGGATTGGTCCTCCTCTGCCAATCCATCTATTACGATAATTGCTGTCTAGCCACTGTCTTACGGACATTCGAAAGTGTGCGGGGCAACCATCATGCTGGAATATCATTCGCTGCCTAAGTTTAATAACAATCTTGGAAATAATTAATTACCTTAATTCGATGCTTCTGGTGACGTAATAACTAGCAAACAGATGTTAATATGATGACGTCTTCAATTCTTTCTTTTTTAAGGGTGAGTGAGCAAGTGCCTTTACAGGCACAAGGGAATAACATCTTAGTTCCGAAGGTTGTTGGCGAATTGACAATAGAAGTGCCAATGTCTAAAGTGACATTCTGTTATTTAATATAATTATTTTTATTATTTAATATATAAAATATTATATTATTTAAATAATATATAAATAAAATCTCAAAAATACACTCGAAATCGTTACATTTAATTTGCATTAATTCTACCTTTATATATTTCGTGCTACTAATTAAATTAATGAACCAATTACCTGAAACCATTTTAAAATTATGCAGCTCTTTCCGTGTACTTTATACTGATTTCGATTTTATTTATTGTTGAAATACATATAGTAAAACTAAAAGCCTAATTAAAATATTTACCTTTTATATTAAATATATAAGATGACTTTACACCATAAAAGACTCATAAGAGAAAATAATATTTTATTTTTTTAAACTAACTTCTCGTCCAGGCTTTGCATGGGTAGAATAAAAGTCACATACATTTATACTTCATGACGAACATGCAAAGAAAAAATATTATTTTTTTCTTGTCTTGGTCCAGAAACATTTATAGGCGAACGAAAACACCTCATCAAATTATCATAAAAATCGGATAAATGGCTTAGGAACTCATAGTGGACATACAAACTAATATTACACAACGCTGGGAAGGGAACAAGGAACAATGCAAACAAGGGAAGAATGCTAGCAGTTCCACGTTAAAATGCAATTCTATTTAGGAGGAAATGTACCAGCGCTATAATCACCAGTAGTGGCAATAAGACGGTGTGTTATATATTTTGGAGTTTATTTGCACTATTACACAAATATCTTAGTATTACAACTGGAAACAGCTCAAGATAAGCAGCCTTAGCACTGTTATCCTGACATGAGATCGGGAAAGGTAAATCTTACATAAAGGACACATATCCAATTGTTCAGTGGTTTGAAAACATACATTAATATTTCTTATTATAATATTATATCGTGTACTAGAGTCGATATAGCTCAGTGGTTAGAATACGTCAATTTTATTAGAATATTACGGGTTCAAGCACGTTTGAATTGTCCTTTGCTTAATTTTTCTGAAAGGATCATGTTTCATTAAAGCAGATTGGTGAAATAACGTTCAAACGATCTCCTTAAAAAGAGGCACTAGTAGTGAGAAATTTTCAGGTTGTAGTGTGATAATATAGTTGTATAAAGACGCAAATTAATATTTCTTATAATATCTTTGCAAATTTTCACGTTGACACATAAGTCGTTTTTGAAGTCTGAACAACGGTCACATGAGATGATGAAATTTGCTTATTTACAACATAAAATTCACGCTTGTCACATCAATAGTCTAAATAACGCTAGTGAAACTGCGAAGTGCAGATACTTACATAATAATATTATGTATATATATAACCTTCTCCGAAACGCGCTGCATCTTCTTGTATAAGTTTTATGAATATTGGTTTAGTAGCCTTTTTCCAAGTAGACATTACAAAGAACCTCTGCTCATTATACATAGATAATTTATTATTTATTAGAAGTCGAAATTCAAAGTTGCGAAAGAGTTCATGTTAAAATTCAATTCAAATGCAATGTGTATATGTAATATTTAATTGAATTCTGACGGACAAAAGTTACACTTATGTAACTTTGTGTACTAACTCAGACACGTCTTTTGATGCCTGGCATATCATGCAAGTAGATTGAATGTCAGCATGATGCTCTTATATAAATTCATCAATTGTATTTTCCTCTTGCAGTTATAGATCACGTAAAGTTAAGCTTTACCTCCGTAAATATCAGTGTATTTGGTATATCTAAATTTACAAAATGATATAGATCTTTCAAAAGGTTGTAATTATGATCCAATATTTTAATATTAATGAAAACATAAAATATATTTAACACACTGTTCAACATACACCAAATTGAAATGCCTTTTCTCATTTATTAGAAGTCGAAATTCAAAGTTGCGAAAGAGTTCATGTTAAAATTCAATTCAACTGCAATGTGTATATGTAATATTTAATTGAATTCTGACGGAAAAAAGTTACACTTATGTAACTTTGTGTACTAACTCAGACACGGCTTTTGATGCCTGGCATATCATGCAAGTAGATTGAATGTCAGCATGATGCTCTTATATAAATTCATCAATTGTAATTTCCTCTTGCAATTATACATCACGTAAAGTTAAGCTTTACCTCCGTAAATATCAGTGTATTTGGTATATCTAAATTTACAAAATGATATAGCACTTTCAAAAGGTTGTAATTATAAACCAATATTTTAATATTAATGAAAACATAAAATATATTTAACACACTGTTCAACATACACCAAATTGAAATGCCTTTTCTCGTGTAACATTTAAGTTCAATTAATTATCTAACGCGATAGAATGGGTATAATAATCATTTATTTATAGACAGTAAATAAAGCGAAACGATGTGAGCGAAGTTTTAACACGAAATAAATATAAATACACAAAATTCGATACGTACAAAAAGGACGCAAAACTTAGCCCGTGACAAAAGTAAGCTCTTTTTGGAAAAATAATGAAAGTTCACTTAACCGTTACATGTCACAACGTTTGACCTTGAAATTTTAATCAAATCACACTCAAGTAATTTTAGGTAAAGAAATTTAAGCATTAAGATGAAAGAGAAAATATTAGCAATCCGAAATATTCCGGATACATTCTAATTATTATTCATATGGAAAAAAAATATCCTTGAAGAAATATTCTGTACATGGAATACAAAACACATGTTATTTTGTTTTTTATTGTACTTAATGTACACGATGTTTATTTTATATTATCGTCCCTGATTAAGTAGTCCTTGATTCTGTTTTATAAGACATTCGTAATAAGTCACCGCAGATAACGTTTGTTAAATATCAAAGAGATTGACATTAGCTATAATAATTATACCATTTAAAGGATGTACGTTTTAAAATGTTGTATAACCGTAAGTTCTCAACATTTCATAGGGGAATAACAAAGGCAGTTCTTATAGAAAGCCTTTCTATAAAAATAAAATTTTGTGAGCACTGCTGTCGAATAATATAATCATTTTCCGTTTCAACAATCAATTTTTTTTTAAATAAACTAACTAGCAATATTTTAATATTTTATTTAATAAAAGAACAAATCAGCTCATCACCAGACGTCTTATGTCAGTATCACGTATTCCATCAGCGCCGTAGTACTTGACTAAAACATCCAGTATCGATGTGTTCCCGAGGGCGTTGAATGAAATATCACCTTCGTTGCGTCTATAACTGCCGCATTATTTCAACGTGAATTTGCTTTCGTGAAATGCATACGATTATCAATCTTATTTTCAATATAAAAGTGCATAATATAGCTTGATGCTATTAGTGCCTTTGTATAATATATAATTTTGTTAATTATGCGCAGAGATAACTTTTAATAGTATTCTTAAGAGAATTATAATAATGTTAAATCTATTAAAAATCTCGTTATATTTTACGAGAAAAAATTCTTTTGAATTTTGAATTACAAAAGATTTATTCTTGGAATAGACCGTGGCATTCAGTAGTCTCAATAAAATAAGAGCATATAATTGCAAAATAAATAAGAATAAAGTGCTTATTTTTCATAAGTTTTCTCTACATCAAGACCTTATAACTCTTATGTTATGTCGTTTCTAATTTGCAATGATTCTGTAGAGAAACCTTATATAATATCGAAATTGGTCGAAATTAGATTAGCTCACATCGCCAAAGTGTTTTGATCAAAGTTGCTTCTCACACAAGCACAGAACAAAAAAAATGTCGCTATAATTTTTTTCGGAAATGTTACGATTTTTATTTATTACAATGTTCTTATATTATTTGTAATATAAGTGTACTTTAAATAAATAAATTATGTTTCATAGATCGCGTACGAAATAATAACAGACAGTGGGCTGTATACTGATTATGGTGATAGCTCAGTACGGTGACGATGAGTTGGATTATATATGCTTAAAAATATATGTATTGAACTCGAGTTATGTTAGTGTGAGTGCAAGCATTACATAATAACACAACATGTCACCACATCCGACCTAGCATAGGATTAAATACTTAATTAATCAAATAAAGCGCAGCATCCATCTTGTAAGATATATGGATATATAAGAACATGTCCATCAACAATTAGTGAGTACGGAATCCCACAAAATAAATGAACGAATGAATTGAATGATGAAGCAACATTCGTTGATTTATGAACGCGATTTCAGTAGGGTGTGTTTCTATTTATTCAGCACATTTTGACTGTTTGAATGATTTCACCAAACTTCTCAATATATATATGTATTATATAAATAATAGCCTAAATAAAGAAGTTAGTTTCGAAAGATTTTTTAACAGTACGAAATCATCCCACTCTTTAATCTTATTATTATTATTTTTTTCTTGAGGCAAAAGCATGGTGTTTTTTAATAGAATGAAAAACAGATTGGGCTGACTGAACTATCTTTCTTTTGCCGGTAAATTTTTCTCTACCATATACTTGTATAAGCATACAGAGTCCTTTGAACAAATGCGCATAAGAAAAATCAACTTACAGAGTTCGTTCTTTCGACACCCACGGGATTGAGACTTCTTCTTTGAATGCTTGGCAATGGAATTATCAATTGCGGTTTGTATAAAATATTAGAAGATAATTATATTATTTTTTATTTGTATTTAGTATATTGTAGATCTTATGGTCATTAGTTAAAATAAGTATATTTTTAATAATAATAAATCAGATGATTTTGATAGGATGAGATTATCCGTAGAGGAACCGGAGTAACCTACATAGCATGCAAAGGAGACTGAAGCGACCCGTGGGCTAGTCAGGTATATCGAGGGCTTATGGCCGTTATAGCTGACGAATCCTAGAATGGAGACTGTAGATCGACAAACGCAGCGTAGGACGCCCAATAGCCATGTAGGCCTTACGATCTTAAGTAGGTGGACGGCCCAGCTGTATGTGGAAGGTAGAGACTCGCTGAAGATACTGGTGGTATTTTTACTGGTGGTAGGGCTTTGTGCAAGCTCGTCTGGGTAGGTACCACCCACTCATCAGATATTCTACCGCAAAACAGCAATACTTGATATTGTTGTGTTCCGGTTTGAAGGGTGAGTGAGCCAGTGTAATTACAGGCACAAGGGACATAAAATCTTAGTTCCCAAGGTTGGTGGCGCATTGGATATGTAAGCGATGGTTGACATTTCTTACAATGCCAATGTCTAAGAGCGTTGGTGACCACTTACCATCAGGTGGCCCATATGCTCGTCCGCCTTCCTATTCTATAAAAAAAAAAAAAATACATATATATATATCTATAACAAATACAGTTATCTTCTATTTTACATTTTTAACAAATAAATTTTATAACATATGTATATATATATATATATATACATATATATATATATATATATATATATATATATATATATATATATATCTTGAGATATTAATCTATGTATATAAAACTTCATTCAAAATATTAACGTTATAATCAGGGCACACAGGCAAATGCGACGGACTATTTATATAATTCGTTAATAACGATATCTTAAAACTTTTGTTATCTAGAATGACACCAAAAAAACGATGCTATTTTAATATCAAATCAAATATAAAATCAAAAAGAATGTTTTGTTGATTAACTTACGTACAGACAAGTTGTATAATGTGTAGTTGAACTCATATAAATGTGAGATATGACGTCATCAGAAATTCAAAATGGCGAATGCCAATTTGGTATTGTATTGAGATGTATAATTGTTCTCATTTAAATATATACATATATAATCACGTATATTATAATTTTAAGTATTACAATCATTATAATTACTGAAGGAAGACTAAATGTCGAAATTGCAATCACAAACTGAAAAATAATTTGTTTTGAATTGATTGTATATACGGTTGACTGCCTCGTTGGTCTAGTGGCTAGATATAAGGCCACAGACCCTCAGGTCCAGGGTTCAAATAAAAATAAAAAATAAATAATTGGCCCGGATCTGGGATCTTATAGGGTTTTTCTGTTGAAAATTCCCCGTAGTGTCCCCCCAAGGGGCTGGAAGTTGTAAGTGTGTACACTCCCGTACCTCAGAAAGCACGTAAAGTTCAAAGGTTCTACGCTTAAACTCTTTCCGGTCGTGCTGGATTGCCGTCCCATCAGATTATAAGAGTAAGAGAATAGAGAGTGCATTTATGTGTGTGCACACAATTGTGCACCACAAAATGTCCTGCGCAGTTGGCTAATCTCTCTTGAGATTGGCCAACTGACAACTATTTGACATTATTATATACGGTTCGAACGTATTTTATAAATACTTGTTAATTCAAATATTATATATATAAATTTTATTATTCTACTAATCTTAATGAGAAGTGTTTTGTAAAAATAATAAGCGATACATATATAAAATTGATGTTTTAATAGCATGCAAAATCGCCACAATAAATTTTACTTTTACCCTCCTTCTCAACGACGTTCACTTAAAAAATAATGAGCTTTCGTTTCGAGTAAATGCAATTTTCGTGCATGTTTTTCAGCACATATAATTCTATAATGGCTTAAAAGTGTGTTCATTGAAAGGAATTTTTAATAGTGTCTTAAAAAAAGGATTGAAATTTTAAATAGTGCGTTCTTTAGTGACAAAAAAAACTCGTAGCGTATATTAAATAGAACATCGACCTTACTTATAAACGTTGGTTAGCGGCTGATTAGTTCAACACTGATTCCTCTCTTTCTGTTATTATTGATTTAACATTTGAAAGAAGAAGACACTATCATAGAATTACCAGTTGAACGTTTATCACTCTTTGCATGTTTTCAAAATAAACAGCATTTTAATTTATTAAAAGAGTAGTATAATTCTTATATTTATTATAACCTAGTGATTCATAATAAGTGAACCAATAGTAAATTTTATTACGAAAAACGAATGATTTCTTCATTATAATACCGGATATTAATGTAGGAAATTTATGAAACCCAGTACCTCATAACAGACACAGTGGTTTACAGACTCTGTAATGTGGTGTTTGATAATGTGAAATGGAAATAATTAACAATAGCGTAAACGTAATATAAAGTAACATTAGTATATAACTTTTATAATAAATAAACATAATTACATGAATTGATTTCGAATTCACGTTACAAAATATTTGAAAAAGTAAAACATTAACTATGTTATAAGTTAAAATTCTTCTACTTATGATAAAACATCGCCTTTTCTTGGATTATGCTGCCTGACCTAGTCTTGATCAGGTTACTAACCTTTGCTTAACCCTTTAATGACGAACTACTGACACAAAGAGTAATCCCCTTACAGTTGCTTATCCGATTAGATGTTTTTCAAACCAGCAAGAAGTTTTTTCTTTCTTTATTGATAATTCAACACTATTACTATATACAATATACAAAAAGCCGAGATGGCCCAGTGGTATGAACGGGTGAATCTTAACCGATAATCGTGGGTTCAAACCCGGGCAAGCACCACTGAATTTTCATGTGCTTAATTTGTGATTATAATTCATCTCTTGCTTTACGGTGAAGGAAAACATCGTGAGGAAACCTGCATGTGTCTAATTTCACTGAAGTTCTGCCACATGTGAATTCTACCAACCCGCATTGGAGCAGCGTGGTGGAATAAGCTCCAAACCTTCTCCTCAAAAAGAGGAGAGGAGGCCTTTAGCCCAGCAGTGGGACATTCACAGGCTGTTACGGTAAGTATTTTGGTAGAGTATTTGTGCCTGAGGTGGATATCACCTATATTAAGTTGCAGTGATCCTGTTTAAAGGACTCAGGCTGTCATAACAAGGAGAAGGTATCATACCTTCTGCTTGTTATGACAGCCTATCTAATCTATTGTCTTTCAAATCCAATATCAGTAGGCATATTGAATGAAAGAATAATTTATATTTAATCCAATTACAAAGTTAGAAACTATATGAGCGGAATTAATCGGTTGCTACCAGATAAGTAATTTTTAAATTTGCTTTCCCGATATATGCAAAAACAAATAAGATTTGATTTGATCAATGTGGTGCAATTAATAAAATATAATTAATGTATGTTAGATTGTATTGTGTCAAACAGTGTGTGCAAATTAAATTAATTGGATAGAACTGTTTTTTTGCAAAGGTTGAATAACACTGTTATTCTATTTTTTATTATTTGTTAATTGATTTTTAACTAATAATTTTTCTACACAAGGAAAAATTTGAAAAGAAATTTCATTAAAAACTTTAAATATATGCATTCATGCAAGGAACAATATAAGTACAATGATATGAAACAAAAATTAAAAATCAAATTTTTGGGGAAATCACTTTCTTTCATATTAAGATAATATAATCATTTTCGAAATAAAACGAAACTAAAAGTTCAGGGTTCACACTAAGAAAATGTTCTTTTATTGTATTGCTCGAGCGTTAAGGATAAAAGTTTATGAGTAAATTTCAAGAAATCCGCTTGCTTGCACTCTTTTAACTCCGCAAAAAAATGGAGCGATAATTGTGAGAAACAATTTGTTTCTCACAATTATCGCAAACTTTTTTATTACATTTTTTTAATATCTTAAGTGTAATATCACAAGTCCTGACATAAATATTTTAATAAAGCAGAATACTTTAGCTATTTAATACATAAATTCTGTAAATCTGAAGTAAAATCCACATTATTCGTATGGTGTCACTATTTCCTCTAAGAGTAAACTAGGGAGGAGTTATTATTTAAGTCAGCGCTTGCCTCTGACGGCTTTATGACCAGCCCAATTTAAAAAACGAAAGCGATTTCATACTCGATTTGTTTGATTGACGTCATATCATACATTTTTTTGTTATGTGAGGCGTTTTGCCCAAAATATGGGAATAACAGCAGGTTTCTCAATCAACAATGTCAAGTAAGTTCTGATGGATGCGTTTGACAGTAACTTTGAGAATACTTTTCTAAAATATAATATATTCTCAATTATTATATAAATATAAATTTTGAATTATAATAATATTATATCAACTCTAGGTCTTTACTTTCTACAACAATTTTAAGTAAATATTCGTCCAAGTTTTCTAACCAACTAAATAAATAAATATCTGGAATTTATGTTAATAGCTTGAATCCTAATGGAATAGTTTTGAACTAACCATATCGTGGTATAATAGCCTGCTCTCATATTTAAGACAACTATATACCCTAATAGCAAATATGAAGTCAAGCACCTGAATATATATGTACCAATATCAGCCAAGCAATTCGGCTACTGATAAAATGAGTGACGTAGTTGAAATGCAGAATTTAAAGACAGCGACAGCACTCACACATAACTAAAAAGCACTCGCATCTATAAAATAGTGCTATGATATGGCATTATTTACCTGTAATTTTGTTATTCACTGTTTTTAAGGCAAATGTAATCCCGACCGGAACAGATAATAAAACCTTGTCTCCTAAGCTCAGAGAAAATCACGTACGACATGATAGTAAAAAAAATAAGTCTTGCGTTCGTTTACTTTTATTACGATATTATTTTACTAAAACGTTGATAGTTTGTAACTTAGACTAGCTGTAATAAGAACAGCGACAAATTCCCTCAGAGAGCTACACTATGATAAAAATATTCTAGAGCGTACGTATATTGAATTACAAAATATTATGTTGTTTCTATGAGAAGAATTCTAAATAGATTTCTCTGCGTATTATCATCGTGGAACTTTTTTTATTTACATTAAAACCTTAAATAACAAATAAAATTTAAAAATAGTTACTGTACAAATCGTGACCGCGTGGTGACAAGAATCCTAGCAGCATTTCCCATTTGGATCGCAATTCCGATCCTCTGGGCGAAAATAAACAAGCCCTCCTGTCCAATAGAGGCAATAACACAGGGTGTAATATTTTTCTGGAATTTGGGATATTAATAAAATAATTAAATAAAACACATGACGTGTCGTATTTTATATTTATTGAATTATTTGAGTTAAATATATAAAACCCGTTTATAATGATTTTTACTTTATTATATTTCATAGAAATATAAAAAAAGCATATATATTGCCTGAAACTAAACTAAAAAAAATATAAAAGTTCCGTATCAACCGCAATAGTAGTTTTTGCGTTAAACCGGTATATCAAACAAACAAACGAAACATATAGAATAGGAAGGTGGACGAGCATATGGGCCACCTGATGGTAAGTGGTCACCAAACGCCCTTAGACATTGGCATTGTAAGAAATGTCAACCATCGCTTATAGCCAATGCGCCACCAACCTTGGGAACTAAGATTTTATGTCCCTTGTGCCTGTAATTACACTGACTCACTCACCCTTCAAACCTGAACACAACAATATCAAGTATTGCTGTTTTGCGGTAGAATATCTGATGAGTGGGTGGTACCTAACCAGACGGGCTTGCACAAAGCCCTACCACCAGTATTGTTGTAGAACATAATATTAAATTATAATAAAAAAAACAACTTTACTGAAGTAAGCTCTTACAACTTTTGAATCGAGATTCAATTTAATGTAAATCTAACTAGAACGTAATATCGAAACCAACCAAACCTAACTCAAATATAAAATAATATTACTTACAATTTAATTTATGTTTGTACCAACAATTTTAAAGTGAACTTTCTTGAACGCAATCAGAGAAGAAGTTCAAGGTCATTTTGATGACAACACCTCTAACACCTGTGTAACGTTATCTTTCAGTATGTGTACCGCGATTAAGAGCACACACTTTTTATTGACTAGCATGTCGGAAGATCAAAAAGGCACCGGTAGCATTGTTATTTATTACAGATAATTAAATCAATATAACAAAATAATGCATTTATTAAATTTATATGAACTTCCTTTTTTTTTTTAATATTATTTATTTTGTGTTTAATTATTTTTTAATCTCGTGCAAAATGATGATGAAAAATATCGAAGTATAAACACCCATACTTAACCAACATACAAAGTGCTGCTTTTTATTGGTAAAAAAACGAGTGAATGGCTTAAAATAACTATCACTAAATGGTACCACTTACTTTATTGACGATCATAAAAGTAAAACCAAATGAAACATTTGATTTCATATTTATCGTTCCATTTGTCTATAATTGGTTTTAATAACTTCGCATACCAATCATTTGCGATATGAAAAGTATACGCAGTTATAACGTTAAAAGATAAGTGATACGTATCGGATTTTGAAAACAAATAATATTAATTTATAGTCAATCGAAATAAGCTAATCGTTGGATGCTCAGCCTGTTAAATATATTAACTTGTTCAATAAAATGTTTGCTTCATTTTGAATATATGTATTAAGCTATTGAAGACAAAACGATATTTAGAAATAAGATAATACAAAATTAAGTTCTGTCATAATATTTAAATATGGATAATTTACGTACTTAAAAAGATTGCGGGTAACGGAATCTACATGTCGTAGTTTTTAAGTTCGTGTTTATAATTCATCATACCATTCATACTAATACTATGTATTAGCTATCTTTATTTTAAATTAAATCTAAACCATATGTACCAAATTATTATTGTAAAGTGAAAAGTAAAGTAATAGCCTGTATATAGGAGAAAAAGTCTTAACCCAGGAGTGGGACACTCCTGGATTAAGACTTATTCTCCTTTTCGAGGAGGTTGGAGCTTATTCCAAGACTATTAATCGTGTCTTTATAATCCATTAAGTCACATTTTTGTCATACATAGACACCTAAATATAATTACTAACCTGCTTATGATTAAAATATCACTATATATATATATATATATATATATATATATATATATTAATCTTATCATGAGATGTCACTTCCTTGTATACACACGTCATACATGAACGTAAATTTTATTATTATAAAATGCAACTTTTGTATGCAAACATTTCACACAAATCTTATGTTTGGACAATAGCATTAAACCGAATTATCTCGTAAACCTTTACAAAAACGAAAAAAGCGCTTCATAACTGCATTAGGTGACTTTGAAGCGAGTATTCTGTTGCTTTTTTTTTTTTCATAAAACTTCATTTTCATTGTAGTGAGAAGCGCTTTTTGCTTTTAACTCGCTGAATTTTAGATCTCGTAGTAAATCCATTTGGTATAGTGAACAGTGTATTTTAAGTTATTTTTTTTATGAAATAAATAGGCGGACGGGTAAATGGCTATCATAATGATAAGTGCTCACCACTGACATTGACACTTAATGGACACACGTCAAAAAAGCACATCACCGCAAGTAGAAGTCTTCTTACAAGATACTGAACATAGTAATATAGCAACCATAAAACAGTTTTAATTTTTATCCCAAATATCAAAAACAACATATTCCTTAGTCATTAAAATCTGATGATAAGCATGTGAATCTGTTGGCGTTTGTACTTTGACTTTATAAATAGTAAAAATAGGTATAATAGACGTCTTTAAATTACTTTTTGGTAGCCTAGCATTCTTTGTTTCAAAATTAGAACAGTTTGTTCGTCCAGTAGTAATAAATACAAACGTGACGTCATGAGAAACGTTGTTCCTTTGATTAAATAGAATTAACTTTGTTTTCGTCAATCCCGTTAGATTTATATTCATTATCGTTTCAATCCTTTAAGAGCTTAGGTATTCTTTGAATGATGAAAGCGAAATACAAAAGCTTTAACAAATGACATAATATGTAGACATCATATGTAAAAAACAGTTGACAGCCTTGAAATCCCTGGTCAAGCCGATAAAAAGTGATTTAGGTTTTTTGTCGGAAAATTTTCTGTATCATCGTGGTCTTTGGAAGTGTGCCATAGATGTACCCATGGCTCGAAAAGCAGGTAAACTCTTTTGTCTTGCAACAGGACTCTCTGGTCGTATAAGATTTTCCATTCCATCTGATTATGAGAGTGAGGGAACACATCATAGTGCACTTAGTTCTACATAGTTGACTAGTTTTTCTTGTGATTGGCCGCCGTGGCCGAAACCGATCAGGAGGATATCATATACGTACGTACATATAATAAATAGCGGTAAGTCCGACCACAAGCCCTAAATAAGTGAGATAACAAATAAACATTACATTTACACAAATAAATTACCATTTAGGATAGTTATGAATCATTTAAAATAAAAAAAAAAACATGAGTAGAATGCAAAATATTATCGTCAGCTTTTATTCTAAGCTGTCATTTGTTATACGTATGCTTGCTTTGAAACAAATTCATACCAAATAACAATGATATAATTAAAAAAATAACTAAATATCTAAGCTATCCACTTCACAAAAATTTGTGGACACTATTATTTTTGTGAGATCTAAGAAACCATTAGATTTCTAAATTTAAAATGCTAGGTGGATTTCTACATTTTTTTTCATGTGAATTACTCTTTTCTTTAAAATAATTTTTCTTTTAAACATTATATATTTTAAAAAATTGCATAGAAATTCGACCTTGAAGTAATATACTAGGATGTAAGGCTTCAAAATCTTTAAGTGCAAACGTAACGGTGCTTTTGACTTAAGAATTGCAACACATGCTGCAATATTAACATGTCTGAAACTAAAATGTAATGGAGAACAACAAAACTAAAATATCAGTTACAATAGAAGGCAAACTTTAACCCGGATGTGTGCGTTCAACTTAACCGGTAGTGTTCTCTAGTTAGCGATACTGAACTCACAATATCCTATTACTGTATAATGAAGCTATATACATAAATACTTATGTATTCTATTTTAATTGAAATATTAATTGCATAACTTGTACTTAATATGAACAAATACTGAGCAGAAACATTCATTTCTATTTAAAACGTACACAGCTCAGCAATTACAATAGAAGTGATTTTCATTCTGCATCAGAAACGTTTCATTATGAAACGTTATTAACGTTAGGCTTACAAACGTTTCACCCAAAATAAAATCCTTAATCTTACCCTTTAATTGCGCCTTAGATTAAGAAAAAAATTATCTGAACCATCAAAATTGGCGTTAATTAAACATGTATTAAAATAAATAAAAACATAGTTTCTATAGTAAATATATTTCTTTTATAATAATTATAGTTATCAACGAAGTCTACAATATACTACGAAAGTAGAGAGCTCGCTTACCGTGACGGCATAAGACTCGTATGCCGTGACAGAAAACGTAAAGTCGCACCAATAGAAGCTTCACGTCAAAATCATGCCTATTGAGGCAATTTTGATGAAAATAATATATACCTCAAATTGTAGAACAATTTTATTCCAGAGAATACAAAGAAAACCTTTTACTCTTTATAGTATTCGTAGAAGCAATATCGTTACTACATCAGTTATTCGTATACTTTTTAAAAACGTTAAATTATCAATATGGCTCTTAATTATACTTTTATCTCAATTAGAATTATTTACAATGAAAACCTTTAATTTATACTTATAAATGGAAATGTGGAATGTCGGCAAGAATGCTTAATTAATTAATAATAACTTATAACACATATTTTAAATTATAAAATACTTATTACTATATAAACATACTATACTGGCCGCCAAAAAAATCGACCCACTCGTATTTTTTTACTTACAAAGTTGTTATCTTAACTATGCGACGACCTAGGTGGATTGTTTTACTTATGGGACATACATTTAACATTTTATTACCCACTTGATATTGATTTGGAGGAGTTGTAAGTGTTATTGAGGATATTTGGAATATTTTTAAAGTATTGATAAGAAAACGTTACTCTGTGCACAAAGTGCATGGTTAGTTTATTTCCAGTTCTTAACGCGGAGTCATCTCGGTTCGATGTTTATTATTGATTAAGTGTATGAAACTTTGTTGAAACAATAATTTTAATAAGTTTAAACATAAAAAATGGATACTACTGAAACAGAAGCTGCTCAAGTCGTAGCTCTTATTCATGAGGGGTTAAGTCAGCGAAATGTGGCTAGAACACTAAAATTAAGTCGTTCAGCGGTGCGAAGAGTGTACAAACGCTACTTGGAGACTGGGGAGTATCGCCGGAGACCAGAATCTGGCAGGGGGCGTGTCACGAACCCGACCGATGACCGTTTTATTGGATTGACGTCTTTAAGAAACCGACATCTTTCGGCTGTTGACGTTCAAGGTAGACTCCGAGAAAGTCGTGGAGTGTCTGTGAGTGAAAATACTGTAAGAAGAAGACTTCGAGAGCAAAACTTAACCCCTCACAAGCCACCAACAGGACCAAAACTCACAGCATCCCATCGACAAGCAAGACTACAATTTGCTAGGCAGCACGTCGATTGGACACTGGACCAATGGGAGACAGTATTGTTCAGTGATGAAAGCCGAATGTCTCTAGTAGGCTCTGATGGATGACGTAACGTCATGCGAAGGCCAGGAGAACGCTTCTCTCAGTGTTGCATTCGAGAAACAGTCCGATTTGGTGGAGGCTCTACAATGTTTTGGGGAGGTATTTCTTTGACGGGACGCACAGAGCTGGTTTTTTTCCGTAATCGTGCTGTTAATGCTGAAACTTACAAGACGGACATTCTGGAGCCTCATGTGATGCCTTACGCTGGATATATTGGGGATAATTTCCAACTTATGCACGACAACGCACGACCTCACGTCGCTAGAATTGTTAAAGACTATCTCAGGGAAGTCGAAATTCCAGTTATGCAGTGGCCAGCCAATAGTCCGGACTTAAACCCGATAGAGCACCTCTGGGACCAGCTAAAACGTACGGTTCGAGCACGAAATCCAATTCCAGAAACCCTGAATCAACTGGAAGCTGCCCTAACTGAAGAATGGCAACGGACCCCACAGGAAGACATTAAAAAGCTAATCAGGTCACTTAATAGGCGTATGCAGGCAGTGATTAGGTCAAGAGGAGGAAACACTCCCTATTAAAGTAAGATTTAGGCACCCAAATTTAAAAACAAACGGCATAATCGTTTTGTACACAAAAAAATAAAATTGCGTAAAATTTTGTGTTTTCGTGTTTTGTCACATATTTACCTAAAAATCTATTTTTTGCGCACTATTTCTGTTTTTGTACAATCCTACGATTGCATTTTTTCATTATCAATCTTAAAAATATAAATATGTGGTAGTTTAAAACCATACGATAGCTTTTTTACAAAAAATGTAGGTGGGTCGATTTTTTTGGAGGCCAGGTATATACATTTCTAAAATAAATAGCAACCAATTTAAATAAATCGTGTTAAAATTCGTACATTCGCTTAAAATAACTAGTTTCGCGATGACTGTTTCATTTGAAAAATTAAACGGCTCGAGTTGAAATAGTCCTGTCGAATGCCATTAAAACAGTGTAGACTGAGCGAAACGGAATCGTATACAAAATACCGACATTTGTTTGCTTAAATTAAAAAGTGAATGTTTCACAAAGAGATATACTCTATGAATTTTATACGAACTTATTAGCTGTGTAATACTATATAGTATGCTAATATTAAATTAATTAAGGCCTTGCATACCAGATATTTTTAAATGATGTTACATTAAATAAATAAAGAACAAAAAATCAGTATCTCGTTCCTTGCCGAATATGTAAATATAATAGACGATCGAATATATAAACATACTTAGCAACATTGCCGCAAAATATCCATGTCCTTCCTAAAAACTATCCTATCCTAACCGCAAATACTAAGTCCTTGTTATTTTTATCAATTTTAAACTGATACACAAACCGTAATACGTTCTTACCGAGGCACGGGATTCCATACTGACAAAAAAACCTAACTTTTATAGGCATGATCGTTAATGAAAATCGATCCATCTCCAACCGTCCTGCATGTGTTGGATGAAAATTTTTCACATAGGTCCATCCAATCCATACTCCTTAAAAAGTAAAGTCTCGCCTTTTTTTCGACGTGATTTCGACGTCTTCGCCACAAACGATATTTTTATCGATGAACGCTCAATAAGTGAAACTGAAATACAAAATAATAATACATAATATTTTACATACGGCTTAGTCTAGGTACTAAGCCATTGTCACAAAATTTTTGGTTTTTTTTATTAATTTAAAGTTTTGAAATAATATGTACTGAAGTTATAATCAAGGGATCGATATTATTCGTGTTAGGGCAACAAAACATGATGTTAACTGTTAAGGGCGTAATCGTACTCGAGGGAGCCATTGTAGGAGATCATTAATGATGAACCTTTGATACTACTCGTGAGATCGGTCTAATTTATGGATTGTATATACAATTAATACGATTCAACATTCATTCATTCATATATTGTGTTCTTTTTTTAAATTATTCGTAATAAATTTAAATGTAATATAATTAATTTCAATATTTAAACAAATATGATTATTAGTGGTAGGGCTTTTTTGCAAGTCGTTCTTTGTAGGTACAGTACAACATTTGACTGCCTCGTTGGTCTAGTGGTTTGATGTAAGGCCGCAGACCTTAGAGGTCCTGGGTTCAATTCCCAGGTCGGGTCAATTAAAAGTTATAGGGTTTTTCTGACAGAAAATTCTCAGAAGCAGCCCGGAGTCTGGAAGTTGGAAGTATGTACACTCTCGTGCCTCGGAAAGCACGAAAAGCCATTGGTCCTGCGCCTGAATTCTTTCCAGTCCCGGAGAGTTAAGGAACAGGGAATACTCCTGTATTTGCGCACACACTTGTGCACTAGAATATTTCCTAAGTAGTTGGCTTATCTCTCTTGAGATTGACCGCCGTGGCCGAAATCGGTCTGGAGGACATTATTATTATTATTATTACTCATAACATATTCTACGACCAAACAGCAATACTTTGTATTGTTTTATTACGGTTTGAAGGGTGAAGCAACCAGAATACCAGCACAAGGGATATAAAATCTATGACTAAAGTCCCAAAACTGTCATTGTCTATGGGCGATGGTGAATCCTTAACATTACGTGGCTTATTTGTCAAAATGCTCTCTTCTTAACAGGAGAGAAAATATTTACCTGGTAGTGTTACATAAAACATATACATGGCTTGTTAATTTATTAATAGTTTAGTCGTCTAACAGATTTATCAAACTTTGATTATACTTCATTCACTTAGCCTGTTACAAGCATTATTGCTACAAGATTAATTCGAATCTAAAGCTACTACCAAGCTGCACCAATAAGATGGCTACACACGTGACAGAATATCAGAGAAATCAGTCACATGCAGGTTTCCCTCACGATTCATTCACCGCCGAGCAAGGGATGAATTATAAACACAAATCGAACACATGAAAATACAGTATTGCTTGCCTGGTAAGATTTACTTTATTCTTTTATTCATTTGTTTTCCAGCTTCACCAATTTTTGTCTATTTTTTAGAACAGATTGGATATTCCATTTTATTTCAATCTCAAAATGTCTAACCGAGCACGTAGAAACCAATAGAAACGTACGTTTCAAATTCCTGAACACGTCGAGATGAATCCAAACAAACGTTTTGGTATTATATAAATTGGAGAGTTCACTCACTAAATCGACAATATAAAACATAAAGTTGTACCAATTAAATTAATCAAAATTTATAAAAAAGTATTTATAATTTTTAAACAATATTTGTCCACTAAATTAAGTACTCTGTTTTCATTTTACCTACAGATTACTTCTCGTTTTATTTTATTATTATATCAAGGTGGACAATCAATATACGGTTAACTTGGTTGTAAGTGGTCATATATCTATAACTGAAACATGATATGAAGATTTACGGATGCGAGATTAGAATTGTTAAAGGGATTACTCAGGAGAATAATAAGAGCAATACTCAGACATATATATATATGTACATACAGGTTGAGGACAGACAATCTTGTTGCGAAGGTTTCGTTTATAGAAATCGGAGTCATGTCGAAAAATTTTTTTGAACATTAATTCCAATAAAAAAATTCCTTAGAATATCTTAGACACGATTTCTAGGTTCTAGCTTAATAGTTGCTTTATAATCAGTTGGGATGTTCATACTTAATATTATTAAATTTTAATATTATTAAATTTTATTAATTAAAAAAGCAGTATCAGGGATTAGTGCAAGTTCATCTAGCTACCACTTACACATCAGATATTATACCGAAAAACAGTAGTACTTGGTATTGCTGTGTAGGGACAAGGGACATCTTAGTTCCCAAGGTTGGTGGCGCATTGGCGATGTAAGCGATGGTTAACATTTCTAACAATGTCAATGTCCATAGGCGTTGGTGACCACTTACCATCAGATGGTCCATATGCTCGTATGTTCGCCTACCTATTCTATAAAAAACAAAGTATTTAATTTTTAATTATATAGATAAATACTTATTTAAATTGCAGAAAAAATACTATATACTTCCGAAAATATAGGTCACTATAAATATATAACAAATGGGTAAAAAAAAGTTTTTTTTAAGTTGAAACACTGAACTAACCAGGAGCAGTGAGTTGCGAGTTATAAAGAGCTTTTGATATGAAATTTCATTTGTAAACGTAAGCGATTTAAAGTTAAGTTTTGTGTTAAAATAAACTGGCTTGAATTGGTTGTCGCTGCTTTTTTTCGTTATCATTATTTTTAAATATGAAATCAAAATGGTTCAGCTATAAATAATTGGTTTAATTTTTGAAAAAATGTCAATATACATGCTTATTCAAATTATATTTCTAAATAATAATAATAATAATAAAAATTTATTGCTTCAGATAGGTCGTACATTACAAAGTAACTCTTAAGAAAAACATACATATTTTTTATGAGATACAAATTATTCATACTGGACACATTTTTTCTAATTTACCACTCGTTTTCATTGACGACCGTATCGCAATTGGTTGCAAGCTCAGCTATGTGCTGTGCTATGCCCAGCGCTGATTTTCAGCTTGCTCCTTCTATATTATGTTGATTTAGTTGAGAGCGCCGCACCGTTCCGTATCATATTAAAGTATAATGAAAATGATAAAATAAAAAAAAAAAAACAAAAACTGATATAAAAGCAAGTAAAAGAGAAACCGGTGACATAATTATATAGCACAAAAAGAAGTAAATAAGCAATTTCTCCAGGTCAATAACTACATTTTAAAGCTGAACATTAATAGAACAACAAAAACTTAATACACGTATGCACATCTTCGCATCGTAACAACCATAACTCTATGTGTACGTCATGGCTAGGACAATTGAATCTATGACTAAATAAAAATAAAGAGAAGTCTAAGTTTTTAGGATTCTATTCTTTCATATTTTGCTTCATTCGCATTAATTTGTAAAGTTTTTGTTACGTAGCCACTTCTACTTGTAGACGAAGGTAATATTCTTTAAGGCATTTTTTTAAAATTACAATTGAAAAATGACATTCACGTAAGGGAGGTGGTAGGTTATTTTTGCTTTACCTTTAAATCCTACTGTCTTATGTTTAGGAATTAATAGTTTAATCTTCTCATTTTCTCGGACACTCCTATCTTTTCTATTCTCTAGCCAGTCAAGCTTTTGATATAAGTAATTTGGCTTTTTGCTCCGTACAATTTTATGTAAATATACTGCTAGATGAAGCTTCCTACGTGATTTCATGTTTAAAATATTGTGACAATTAATGAAAGGAGCTACATGTGATCTCTTAGGAACGTCAAAACAAAACCTAGTGCAAGCATTTTGAACTCTTTGTACAGCTTTTTCGGTCTTTTTCAATAATCTGGGACCATACACTGTGTCACAGTAATTAAAAATCGATAAAATAAGTGACTCAACCAGGGTAACTCTCACTTTCTCCGACATGAAAGGTCTCAAGCTATATAGAACTTTTAATTTATAAAAAGCATTTTTTATTTTCAGATTTAGATGTTCTATAAATCTGAGATTTTCGTCAACGTATAGACCAAGATTTTTTGCAACTTTTACTTGTTCTAAAGATTCATTGCCTATTTTGATCTGTAAGTTGTGTCCCTTAATGCATTCACGTTGATGTTTGCTGCCCAGTACCATATATTTTGATTTATTCGCATTAAGAACTAAATTATTTTTTTCCGACCACTGAGATATATGTTCTAAATCATTATTTATAAAATTTACTGAAATGTTTGTATTTTTTTTTTTTTAATCAGATATACTAATTTTATATCAGCCTTAAATATTTTGTGCTCATGTATCTATCATCAACATATTATCCGTCTTTTGCAAATGATTCAGATAACACTTTAGTTCAATGCGAGAGTAGCAGCGCCATTACAGTAAGTGGTAGTTAAATGTCTTTTGGCGCTCATCGGCCAGTCTGTGAACCAGACCTCGTGTATTGTGCGACTAACTCGAAGGTAGTCTACATATTTCTCAAATGCATGCTTCTGTGAAAACCTTCAAAATATTATTATGAAAATAATTCAAAATTAAGACCGTATATTAATTTGTATCTTCAAACAATTCGTTTTAAGCCCATCGGTTGAAGCGTTTAAGTAAAATTAATAATACATAGCCTTACTGTCATAATATTAACATAACTAAAGACCACGGTTATGGTTGTGATTGACATATCCACGCTTTTTCGTTCTTAATTTAAAACGAATGCCAGTTGTTTTTTTTAATAATCTGAAGTATTTTTTCAAGTCAACGAAGAACTTAAAATTAAGATTTGTTTTCCAATAACTTAGATGGAGGCACTCGCTCTGGTTCATATTTACTGACCGCGCGCGTACGAGACATTATTACTTTAGTATTTGTGTGACTGACTCCTTACCGTTAGAGCTAGGTAACAGACATAATATTTGATAAAGTTGTGTTATTATTTTTTGAATATTTATATTGCCCTTTCTAATATTTGCAGTAACGTAGGTAAGTGGAGATTATATTCGTATAAACTTCAGTCTTTATTTTTAATATAATTTTGTATTTAAAAATAAATTAAACTAATTTTGTTTGTTTGAGATCCGACTATTTTCATACTCGTCTATCATGGAGCAGCAGTATATTTCGAATTATAACAATAACAGCCTGTTAATGTCCCACTGCTGGGCTAAGGCCTCCTCTCCCTTTTGAGGAGAAGGTTTGGTTTACAAATTAAGCACATGAAAATTCAGTGGTGCTTGCCCGGGTTTGAACCCACGATCATGGGTTAAGATTCACGCGTTCTTACCACTAGGCCATCTCGGCTTTTTTCGAATTATATAAAAACATATTCCTTTTTATTTAAAATACCAAGAAAATCTGTAAAAATTCTTGGTATTAATGTAATACACAGACCTTATGAAAATTCTATTGACAGATTGAAGCTTTTTCAATTCATTAATTTTTTAATGGTATTGAAATAATCCGTAATACCAACGTTGTGAGGACGAACATGTGACTTTATAGGCATCTTTAGGAATTTTGCTTGCTTAATTGATTGATGTATTTTCCCTTTGTATTTTTTAATTACTTTGATAATACTTTAATTAATAATAGTAATTCCGTTTTATTAATTAATTAAAATTAATCAAGACGAGAATTAATCAGGAAAAATCTCAATAAATAAAAATCTTTTAAAGTATACCTTGTCTCCTTCAATTTATTAATTTCCTTTTGAATTTGATATAAAAACGCTTAATTAAAATTATACAACGACGTGTTACCAGCCGAGTGGGTTTTTAATTAATATTTTGAAATATGTCAGTTACCAGGTTGGCCGCCTGCGTGGACAGATGTCGACCACATCGTCCCTCCGGATATTGCGAGCCTGTTCAGTGCTGGAAGTAGCTCAATTTGTGCTCCTGGCAAAATTTACGTTTTCACATCTTCTGCTTGTCCGGTGAGAATTGTATAATTCTCTAGAAATTAGTTTTGCTGTAGGTAAAGTTTACATTGAATATACGGCACAAGTTATGTTCTAAATTTTTTTTAATTGTAAGTCGGTCTTCGCTTCGTTTCGAAACATGCAATTTCGAAAATGGAATGACGATAAGCCTTCGTCGCTCAGAAATGTATTAAGGTTTATCCCAAAGTGATCTCAAAATATAATTTAATTCAAGGTAAATTATTTCAACAACTGCTTAACACTTTTTATTTTCATGTACAGTAATAGCCTGTGAATGTTCCACTGCTGGGCTAAGGCCTCCTTTCCCTTTTTGAGGAGAAGGTATGGAGCTTATTCCACTACGCTGCTCCAATGCGGCTTGGTGGAAGATACATGTGGCAGAATTTCAGTGAAATTAGACACATACAGGTTTCCTCATGATGTTTTCCTTAACCGTAAAGCACGAGATGAATTATAATCACAAATTAAGCACATGAAAATTCAGTGGTGCTTGCCCGGGTTTGAACCCACGATCATCGGTTAATATTCACGCGTACTTACTACTTGGCAATCTCGGCGCATATGAGCATATTTTTATGTAAAAATTCCCAAATCAATTTCACACCTTACCAGTATTTAGACTATTCACAAAGTTTCCAACATTCATAGACTTATACATTAATCTAGGGAACTATCTTATAACACTCGAAACTCAAGTACTTTACATATAGAAACGACCTTGAAGCGCTCGTTGGTGCTGGGAGGAACGAATTTGAACAGATCTTCGAGTAGCATGCTGCATCCACATCTGCGAACTTCGAATACTGGTGGTAGGGCTTTGTGCAAGCTCGTCTGGGTAGGTACCACCCACTCATCAGATATTCTACCGCAAAATAGCAGTACTTGATATTGTTGTGTTCCGGTTTGAAGGGTGAGTGAGCCAGTGTAATTACAGGCACAAGGGACATAAAATCTTAGTTCCCAAGGTTGGTGGCTATAAGCGATGGTTGACATTTCTTACAATGCCAATGTCTAAGGGCGTTTGGTGACCACTTACCATCAGGTGGCCCATATGCTCGTCCACCTTCCTATTCTATAAAAAAAAGAATAATTAAATAATCCTAATGTGTGTAGACACGACTTAATATAATCGTAGATTATAGCTATGCGGCCAAATAAATATGTATGTTTAAGCAATAGGATACTTACTATCTAAATAGCTTTTCTATTTGCCCGTTTGTTTTATAAACATAAAAAATAACGACAATATAGGGTATATCTTAAGGCTACAAAATTTCTTGTTATTGTAGTACAATATAGTAAGTCGTTTTGCTAAGTTTTACATACTTATTTATTTATATACTTTTTGTTTTTTTATTATTAGAAGACCTTAAGACGTACTTAAGGTTGTTAGTAGGTGTATAACGAGAGTACTATAAATAAAAGGAATAAAAAAAGTATTATTATTATAAATACGTATATAATGAAGATTATATATAATATATACAAATACTACTTTTGCTTTTGTAATCAAAATAAACTTGAAACGAGAAGGCTTTTGGAAGACTTTTACAAGAACTTCAGACAATACGAGTATTAAACAATGTATAAAGCTTCCACTGGTTTCGAATGTAGATTCTACCGAGAATAAACGGTAAAAAAAATTGTAAAATTAATTATAAGTATTCTCGTATTTATGAATAGTTAACACTTAATTTGTATTTGGAAAATATATATATATATATATATATATATACATATATATATATAATGAAAAATGAATAAAATATATCTAAAAATATGTCTGACATATTAACACACCGTCCACCTGGTTCTGATCTGGTGATAAAGAGATTGAAATTTTATATAAAAATCCTATATTTTTGAAAAAGTTACAATTTGAATTAAACAAGGGCGGAATCTCAAAACGTTACATCGCGATCTTTCAAAAAGAAATACCGTGATGTAGTTCTTGACAACAGCTTAAGTAGTCCAAAGAACTATTAACATATTTTTCTCCCCTAACTCCTGCAAGAACTTACATCTTAGAACAATTCGTCACGTCTCTGTGGTTTAAGCCTTACCTTCCACTGTTAGCGATGCCATTAAAAACATAAGCGAGTCATAATGATGTATGTATGTGCTTATAATTCCTAAAAACATTGTAGCATGTGTCACAAGAAAAAAATCATTTTATTAAGTTAAGGTCATTTTATTAGGTTATGGTACTTACAAGTAAATAATATATATAGAAGGTATATAATAGAAGGTATAGAATAAATGTTGTTTTTTTTTTAAAGTTAACGATACAAAGTATATATGATAGCTTGGTTTTGTTGCTATAGAACCATATCTATTTCTGAAGTACTGAAGACTGATCCTTCTCTCAGTGGTTGGGCGCGTCGTTCGTTCCACCTCGCCTCCGTCTCAGCGGCCGACTCCGTTTTATAGCAATGCATTAATCTTGCAACAATCTTTATAATATATCAGCATAATATATGTTAAGGCTCAGCATTGTTTATACGTATACAATCTTGATATAGAAATACTCCTATTTTTTTATAATACCGTAGAACCTTATAATCTAGCAAAAACTATGATAGTTTATAACTTTGATTAAATTTGTATAATTGTCTGTAAGTCCTGATTGACTAATTCAAATATTTAACTTACCTTTTAAGAAGATTTGCATATTCCACCACGCTGTTGCATTGCGTTTGGGTGGATACCATAATTTTCTCCAACTTTTAAGTCTTTTTTATCTTATTGACAGTTCTTCTTATTTTTATTCTTTTATAAATGCGAAAGTGAGTTATTTTGTTAGGTTATTTGTTTATTACTCTTTCACTTCTTAACTACTGAACCGATAATTTGAGAAAAACGTTATTAGAAGTACAGAATAGACATATTATATAATGTAGCTTAACATACCCCATTTACGCCAAGCCGCAGGTGGAAACTAGTATTTCATTAAATATATCACATTTAATTATATATATATATATATATATATATATATATATATATATATATATATATTGTGTATCTCGGAAACGGCTCTAACGATTTGGCTCAAATGCTTGTATTTAGACAAGGTTTTACTCTTTAAGTTTATCTAGAGAGGTGTCTTTCCTACAAAAAAAACCGCAATATTTCATTAAAAAAAACAAAATTGCTAGTTAATAGAGCCGAGTGAAAAAAAGAATAAGTAAAGAATGTTTATTTGTCCCACAAGAAAACTCCAGATTAGAGTTGTATCACACAACCGTGCAATAACTGCCTGAGCTATTACACGAACAGTACAATTAGACTCACCTTCCGTTTTTATTATGTATGTTCCAGTATCTTTTCCGAGAGCAGTAAATCCTCTCAGAGAGTCATTTCGTTACGCCTTACGGTAGCTGGACATTTAACACCGGCGCATAAAACGACCAAGCATCGCGCTCCATAAATTATTTATATATTTAATAGCAAGTAATGCATACACGTATAAAGGTAAGGCCAGTGACCAACTATAAGCGAATGCATGCAAACTGACTTGTAGCTAGTCAGCTGATTAAATTAAGATTTGAGGAGATATATATTTAAATATTACATTTTTTTTAATTATATTACATGACATATGCTCAAAACTCTGCCATACCTAATAGTAAGTATTCCTTCTACCTCTTACAGTGCTACCCCGTCAATGCGCTGTTACCCACGGGTTTGTTTTCAGCGTTCGTACACAGCAGACATGCGTAAATTTTTTGCTTCAAATTAATAATCAACAGTACTCAAATATAGTACTTAATGCATTTCACAAGAGAACTAATACTGCGTAAAAAAACACGTCCTTATGCTTGCAATAATATTGACTGACTCTCAAACCAGAATACAGCAATATAATAATTCATAAGTGGGTAGTCGAATAAAAATTCATAATGCCTTTCCAAAACTTATGTTTTTTTTTTTTTTTTTATAGAATAGGAAGGCGGACGAGCATATGGGCCACCTGATGGTAAGTGGTCACCAAACGCTCTTAGACATTGGCATTGTAAGTAATGTCAACCATCGCTTATATAGCCAATGCGCCACCAACCTTGGGAACTAAGATTTTATGTCCCTTGTGCCTGTAATTACACTGGCTCACTCACCCTTCAAACCGGAACACAACAATAACAAGTACTGCTGTTTTGCGGTAGAATATCTGATGAGTGGGTGGTACCTACCCAGCTTGCACGAGCTTGCACAAAGCTCTACCACCAGTATTATGTGCTAATAAACAGGCACTTTCTCTTTAATTGAAGACCAGGGAAGGTACAAACAATAGTTTTATAAAAATATACGAAAGTAAGAGTAAAGTATAACACACCAACACACACAAATATTTGATGATGATGATGATATTGTATACGGACATAATATTTGTAAGTCTGTAAAAGCTTGTAAACTCACGATACGATAAAAAAGTCCGAGTACCCACACTGGACGGTTTATAATGAAACTCGACATAGCCGTAAGTCACCATACCGGGTACTTGTGATATATGGGAAAATAAATATAAAGGAATATCATATATGCTATCTTCAAATAAAAACCCCCCAAGCATAAAACGCACTTGAAGTAGCGACAACGAGCTCATTTCGTATATTTTCGTACATACGTTCAAATATTCATGTCTTTGTCAATTAGTTAGATATGAGTATACTCATATGCCTCGAGTACTCATGAAGATACAAGTTTGTTCAGTATCTAACCAAACATTGTGGTATACTGAGTTAGTTAAATTCGAAATTACTCGACTAACGATTACTTTTGTTGTGCTGCTATCTTTTTAATATTTAAATTTTCATTATCATAATATTATTATCTCATACTAACTCATTACCCGCGTCATGAGTGTGACTTAAATGTCAGATTTTAATACCAACTTTGATCACCTTTTCTCCCTTAGGGGTAACATTTTTAAAAATCTTTCCGTTGTAACCTATTGTGTAATAGGAACCCGTATCAATTTTTTGTAGTTTGTGCTTTGATATGTCAGTCAGTATATATATATATATATATATATATATATATATATATATATAGATGATAGAGATCTTTGTTTTTTTCTGAAGTGAAATACTATGGATGCGATGAAAGATGTAAGGCCCAATTTCAAATGAAAATTTCTATGTGTAATTTTAAAGTAAACGATTATGATGCTAAATGTCACGTTACCGTGCAAATAAATTTAAATTGAAAAATGTACAGCGAAATTATTCAATACTTATTTATTATAACAATTTCATTCTTCATTTAATCACTTATTAACTTGTAATTGAATTTATAATTCATAATTTTACTGTAAGTTTTTATATTGAGTACATATTTTAATTTCATACTAGCAACTATCTTAATTCAAATAAATAAAAATATAATTTAAAAAAAACTTATGATATTTTTCATTTTTTTATATATAAACAAGTATTGTCAACTAGGTTCGACCGAAATGAAAAATTTTATAATTTTACTTTAATAATTAATGATTTTATTCAATTTATTACTTTTCATTATATGCAAATTATAAATAAATAAAAAAATATGAAATAGTTTTTACTTTTACTTCAGATAAAATAAAATTATTTTACATATAAGTAATGTTTCAAGTAATATTTTAATAGAATGAAAAATATAAAAATAAGATTAAAAAATAAAATTACTTTGTAGGAACTGATAGCTGGATAGCTTTTTTTGTTTCTATTGTCTAGATATTTGTTATATTACTATACAAATGCACGGATTTCTAAAGAAATTTGATATTAAAGTTGATTTATGTCATCGTTTTAAGTTATAGAAACCGAGAATTGGTTTCAAATCTGGCCAACACAACTGATTTTTCATGTGCTTAATTTCTATTGATAATTCATCTTATCTCGACGGTAAATAAAATGTACGAAAATCTGCCTCGTTTTGAATGGAATGTCACCATATAAGTATCCAGTAACGTTGGAGTAACATTGTGGAATGAGTTCCAAGACTTTCCCTCAACAGGAAATGAAGAATTTGTTGAAGAATTTGGCATAATTACTTTATTACTGAGAAACTTAACTAAAATATATTTTGTATATATATATATATAATATTTATTCATTATAGTTCGTGCAATTTTATTTATCATATAGGTATGCGGACGAATGATCCACCTGATGGTAAGTGGTCACCACCGCCCATAGACATAGAAAATTGTAAAAATATTAACCATCGCTTACATCGCCAATGTGCCACCAACCTTGGGAACTAAGATGTTACATACCTTGTACCTTTAATTACACCGACTCACTCGCCCTTCAAACCGGAACACAAGAATACCAAGTACTGCTGTTTTGCGGTCGAATATCTGATGAGTGGGCGGTACCTACCCAGTCGTGCCCAAAGCCCTACCACCAGTAGGTACAGTTATATTAATCTTCAAGTCATATTAGTCAAACAAATTCGCGTTTTATTAAAAATAATAATATTTATTATAAATAATAAACAAGTGAAAAAACAGATAGCAATCTAACATTTCTTAAAATAAATTTGGTACATATATCAATAATAATTTTCCCGCAAAATATATTCAAAATATTTATTATCGGTACAATCAGAATACAATTTCATTTTATGTATGAGTTTATAGATAACTGAAAAACACCCAGTACAATATCCAGGGCTCAATTTGTACGGCGTCGGAGGAAATACAGGAAAATTCTTTGCAAATACAAAATATTTATTCATTGCTTTGTGTGGATACCATCAAAGGAACAGATATCGACTAAACGACGTGAAACATTCGAAAAATAGCTCTCTCGAAGATGACAAGTTACCTCATAAAATTGCAATACCACTACTAAGGGTTCACGTTAAAATTGTTTATCACTCACCTAACATAAACGTGAATACAAATATAAATATCTATAGTATTATATAAAATTGAAAAGTTTGTTTTTTGAAGAAAATCTTTCCACTACATAGGCCATATATTAAGAAAGTTTATGTATTATATTATAACGTTATGCTATGACACAGCAATGAAGCACTAGCGTATAACGTGTAAAATGATCATGCTAAGATGATAAATTAACTATTCTGTTGATTTTTTAACATCAACAAAAAAAGGTTAGTAACAGCTTGTAAATGTCCTACTGCTGGGCTAAAGTTTAAGGATAAGTTGGTAGTTTGATCCACCACGCTGCTCAATTCAGTGGTTTTTGTTCGAGTTTGGACATACAATCGTCCGTTAACACGCATTTTTTGTTGTATCCACTGAGTGACCCTTTTCTTTATCAATAATTCTACATTTATTCTATTCACAAACGACCGTTTACGTTCTACTACATATAAGTCGAGCACTGCACTCAGTGAGTATGTTAGAATAGTAAGGGATACAGCTCGGGCCAAACGCGAGAACATGAATCAACTATAACATGCCCCCATACATCAGCCGTTTGAACGTCTCTTAATCCTCTCCCTTAAGTATATTTGTGAGATATGACGTCATATGTCAAGGGGCACTGTCTTACGTGATATCGCGGTAGGTAATTTAGTATCCTTAAAATATTACGCGTTTTATTCCCCCTAATGGTTACCACCGTCTTTCACGTGGGTGACGAATTTGAAATATAAATTAATCTTAACATACGCATGATTGAAAAATAGCAGCATTACGTTTAGAAACGAGGAAAACTTGCACGCCTTGTTGTTTTTTGATAGCTGAAAGGCACCAATTTTTTAACTGGAATATTAATAAAGTTTTGTTAAAGCGATTTATTTTTACAAGCTTTCTTTCACTTGTTTTTTTTTTAATTTTTTTGCTTAGGACGAATATTGCAAGCTACATTTAAAGCACTTCTTATCCTATGGAGTTAGAATTTTACATGTTGCTTCACTTCAGATGACAATGCATTTTTATGGTAATGACCATGACCTGATACTACACCCAGGATTGACTCTAGATGAAGGAATTCTTAAACAGTCAACAGCATAGTGACGAAGATTTTTGTATAAAAGCTATTGTTAAAATTGTTATTTTTCCTGACATTGCTTTTATAATTATTATAATAAATGTATTGTTCTTGTTCAGTAAAACTTATTTCGGCGAGACGAGAGTTACTTTATGATATACTCGAATGCAACGTGCGATATGTAACATTTGAGTGAAATATTTCTGACATAACAATTTCAGTTCTGTCACGTGTACTGAGCTACGTGTTTTAATTTTTTTTTTCGACTTGTATCAAAATCAAAATTAAAATATACTTTATTAGCTCTTACGAGCAGTTGAAAATTATCACTTTGCAAGATTAAATTAAATTGCATAAAGGTAAATTCTACCTAGAAAAACAAGCATGAATAATAGTAGATACTCTTATTTACTCTTTACTAACAATTAAAATACATGCAGAGAGGAGAGGAGAGGAGGCCTCAGCCCAGCAGTGGGACACAGGCTGTTACTGTATTTACTAATTTATTTATTTACTACACCTATATCAAGTATCGCAGTGAAACATTGCTATCAAAGGATAATTAATGTTTCAGTCGGCAATTTCTCTAACGACAATTTATCATTCTGCCATTTGTTCAAATAGAGCCTCAATTCAATCATTGGCATATTCATTGAAAGAACTACAAGCGTTTGTGCGTGACTTTGCACGCGTAAAATAGTCAAAAAACTTAATCATATTAGTACAAAAAAGTGTCAATAACTGGAATCACAATATTATTTGGTGTTAGGTTACGCTAACCTGTTCCAGAATCTGAATTTTACAAAACAAACTTTGAGTCGTTAATTTTGTCTATAACCGATTTTTTTGTGTGATATCTTTGCTTTCACTAAATTCAATGCAATATTCAATTTTATATAACTTTTCTATTTTCTTGCTTTTTGTTTATTCTATGTTTATTATCAGGAACCAAGACATTTACGATTTTTTTTGCAATACAAAATTCGTTTGCAATTGACATTGTGGACTTCAAGTAACTTCTTTATTGTATATGTTCCAGTTGATTTCCTTTCCTTTAGAGGTATTAGTTGTCTGCTTGAATTCTGGACTCCTCAGTCTGGATGGCATTCAGCCACTCTGCATAATCGTGTCATCGCTGTCATGGATTGACAAATCACTTAACTTTTAATAAGCCACTGTACATTATTAATATTAAAATGTTTAATTTTATATTTGTTTAATACTTTATTCTGTTCTAACTTCCATGTAACAGGTGGATTTCAAAAAAGATAAGCTTAAAAGGTGATTATAAATTACAATGGATTATAAAACAATTACATAAATAAATAAAAATGATAATCCTCATTTTATACGCTGAGTTAAGCCCTTTTAACTCTAAATGAGTAACAATAAGTAACAGCTAGTCAAAGTAGTCTTAACGAATAAACTCATACTACAAAGTCATCATAAATTACAAAATATCACATTTTACTAAAACCAAGCAATACGTGTACTACGAGAAAACACTAACGTTGTAACATTTACTGTAGTTACTATTAAATGAAGCAAATACCACAACCGGTAAGCGTTTGTGATTCCAATTATTACTTTATTACCAACATTTCGGAAGTAATTATTCGTTTATGGGATACGAATATTACGTTTGCTAATTAAATTGTTGACCAATATACGTTAAGTGCGTTAATCTTTGTTAATATATTAATAATGCACTATTGATTTAACTTTAAAATTTATATAAGGTAACAAAAAAAGATATATGAATAAATAATAAATAATACTTATTTTATTTTAGGACTATTTAACCCTACAAGCCATCTGCCCCCAGTTGCGCTGGGGGCAGATGGCTTGTTCTTGTTGTTGTTTCTGTTCTAAATTCTTGACGTTGAATGTAAAATTATTTATGTATTTATTTAATATTTATTGCACGACATAAAAATAACATAAGAGTATGTAATAGGAAACAATCAAACAACAAATGGTGCGCAAAGGCGGTCTTATCGTTTTTAGCGATCTCAAAGACAACATTTGGTGAAAGAAGTTTTGTTAGAGAACAGGTAAGTGCATATACATATAAAAAGAAGATACTAAATATTACATAAGAATAATTAGATTATAATAATAAATTACACATATCTACATCCCAATAAAACACATATAATAATATAATTATAGAGTATAAAATTATATATAGATAATTACAAAATCATATTGCATTCAATTGCAAAACACATTTCTTTTTTTGGCATTATGTGGATATAGTAAGGTAGAGGTTCAAGTAACAGTGAATATTTCAGTGTTGGGCTAAAGCCTGCTTGATCTCTGTGGAGAAGGTGTGGATCATATTTCACCACGCTGCTCCATGACGCAGAATTTCAGTGAAATTAAACATGCAGGTTTTCTCACAATGGTTTCCTTCATATTTAAATAAAAGATAAATGTATAAAGATACAAGACCAATAGCTGGCACTAATAAAAAGTACTTCATGTCACATTCTTAGAACTTGCCAACACCGGAATAATAATAGACTGTCACAGTATTACATTTCATATGTCACCTCTAAACCACATTTCCTAATGTACTCAAGCACAATTAGTTCTACCACGATTTCACTTAAGCAGCAATAATTGTCAAATTTATGATCAGCATAAATATAAGGGAGAAGAATAAGGGTAATATAACGTGGTACCAAGTTTTTCGGTTCCCTGCTTACAAATTACTGGAAAATTACTTACAAATAACTTTAAGCAATAGCCGAGATGGCCCAGTGGTTAGAACGAGTGACTACTAATGTTCGTTGGTTCAAACCTAGACAAGCACTACTGAATTTTCATGTGCTTAATTTGCGTTTATCTCGTGCTTGACGGTGAAGGAAAACATCGTCAAAAAACCTGCATGTTTCTAATTTCACTAAAATTCTGCCACTTGTTTATTATATCAATTGTACCAGCGCAGTGGAAACTCCAAATCTTCTCCTCAAAAAAAAAAAGAAAGAAGGCTTTGGCACAGCAGTTGGACATTCACAAGCTGATACTTTAAGGAAAATTCGCATGCGCGTTAATAACGCTTTATCGCAAAATCAGTCGTCAGTATTATTAACATTGCATACTTTTAGGGTCTGACTTCTTTACAAGAAAACATTAGTCCGGCTGGGCTATGTCGTCCTCTCCTTTTCCGTAGAAGTTTTCGGAGCTTGAGCCAAGTTGCTCCAATTCTGATTGGTGGATATATGTCATGTTGCAGAATTTCATCTGAAATATGGATTTCTAAAGATGTTTTCCTTCAACGCCGAGCACGAGATATGAACACAATAATTATATACTTCAGCACATAAACGTTAATATTTTAGCACATAAATTAAAAAAAAACTTTATTTAGCCAACTACACATACTTTATAGTAGACTGTAATTCTGTTACGTCATTCTGCCTTAAAACTTATCATCACCATCATCATCATATCAGGCGAAAAACGTCCACTGCTGGCCAAAGGCCTCCCCCAAGGATTTCCACGTTGGCCAGTCTTGTGCTGCCCGCATCCAACGGCTTCCCGCGACTCGTTCTAAGTTGTCGGTCCACCTTGTAGGGGGCCTGCCTACGCTGCGTCTTTCGGTTCGTGGTTGCCACTCGAGAACCTTTCTTCCCCAGCGGCCGTCGGTTCTGCGAGCAATGTGCCCCGCCCACTGCCAATTTCAATTTAGCAATACTTCGGGTTATGTCAGTCCTCTGTGGAATTCCTTACCAGCTCACGTGTTCCCCTCCTCTTACAACCCGGGTTCCTTCAAACGAGGCGTGAAGAGGCATCTTGCGGGCTGGCAAGGCGGTGACGGCTAGTACAGAACATTCTTCCCGACTGTACTGGCCGTCGTCGCGTTTGGACTCTACTACCACTTACCATCAGGTGGAGTAGAGTCATTTGCCATCCCGGACATATAAAAAAAAAAAACTAGCCGCAGCGTGTGTATGTGGTCTATAGTGCTAAAGCCTTTCCGGAATCCGGCTTGTTCGGGTGGCTGAAAGTCGTCAAGCCTTCGCTCGAGACGATTCGTAATGACTCTCGAAAACAACTTGTAAACATGGCTTATACTAAAAAATACCAAAATTTATACTAACTATTAAATATCTTCAGAAAGCAATATCGTTAATGTTATCACATCAAAAATTAACTTGAAGATTTTGCTAAATTATTTTCAGCCTTAAACTTGAATCAGCTTAACCGCAATCAACTTTCTTTAATTACAAAAGCATTAAAATTTCCTCCGTCACTAACCTTGAGGACGCCTTGAAGTTTGCGGGAACGACTACGTCACAAACGATAAGTTTGCAACTTACGACCGTGACGAAGCATTCTCCATCTATAAGAGGCTTGATTCTCGTTTTCCCTTTGTGTCTGTATTTTTACATGTTTTTTTTTTATTTATATGGACTACAATCTTGAATATAGTAACTATAAGCTCCTTAATATAGTAGCTGTTTACAATTAAAATGAATGTTTGTGTAATATGACATAATCAAGCTTAAAAATAAAACTATATATATAAGGACATTCTTATGAAATAAAATCAATTCTGCGTGTATTGGTTTAATTATATTCGTAAATTATATAAAAAGTTTACAACAACAATAACAGCCTGTTAATGTCCCAATGCTGGGCTAAAGCCTCCTCTCCCTTTTGAGGAGAAGGTTTGGAGCTTATTCTACCACGCTGCTCCAATGCGGGTTGGTAGAATACACATGTGGCAGAATTTCAATGAAATTAGATATATGCAGGTTTCCTCACGATGTTTTCCTTCACCATCAAGCACAAGATGAATTATAACCACAAATTAAGGTCATGAAAATTCAGTGGTGCTTGCCCGGGTTGAACTCACGATCATCGGTTAAGATTCACGCGTTCTAACCACTGGGCCATCTCGGCTCAAAAACTTTACAACGACAAATATTGATAATGTAAAAAGTTTTCTAATATTAAAGTATTTAATAAAACTGTGTTCAATAGACAACATATTTATCAAAGGCAGGTTTCGGGCTTTTGCAATCAATCAACTATATGTCTATGAAATAAAAACAAAACATACTACAACGAGATTTTGGCTACGCCTTTTATGACTTGTGCTACAGCGGTCTATGAGGTTACGTGGGATGTCACTTAGAAATCATTAATTTAATTATTATAATTAAAATAAATCTATTTATTTTAAGGAAATATAATTAATGTATACAAGGGTGCTAACAAGCTTCTGTGCTTCAAATTACTACAACTCTCTAATTCACAAAAAAAAAAATTAAAACTAAAATTTATTTAAATATAATATTATATTATAAAATTTAAATAGTATTATTTTCTCAGTTGGTAAATAGTTAATATAATAAGTGGTACAAATATTATTGTGTTCATTAAAAATGCATTGTTTTAAGTAATATGTATATAGAACAAAATATAATTATTTGAAAATGTATTAATATAGATCCGTATAAATTTAGTTAGTAAGCCTTTTAAATAAATAAATACGAGGCATTAGTATTTAGTTACTACGGGTACTACTACAATTAAAGCTTATATTTATAAAAAATAGTAAGTAATAATCATCAATCAAAAATTTATTCTCGAATTGAATGAACATTTGAGCAAAAAAATAAATTGAAAAATATGTTATGAAACAAACGACCTCTTATTTTTATACATTTAAGCGAATCAAGCCAGCTTAACTATTCTCGTTTTTAATATAAAACAAAGTCGCTTTTGCTATTCCCAAATACCATTTCTTATAAAACAAAATATAATATTCAATATCGAGACAATGTAACATTTAATATTCATGTTTTTTCTAAACGTCAAAAGGTCGTCATAACGAAAAGTTAATAACTTTCCAGGGACTGTGAAAATTAAACAAAGGCCTGTAATTATGGACGCCAATCTACCTTATTATTAGCCGAAAGGGAGTAATGGCACGGTACTCTTAACTTAAATCAACTTGCAATTTAATTAAACTCGATGTTAAAGTTTATGGAAATTTTATTTAATTGTGTTTATATACATATTTAATTAAGTATTTTGAAGTATATAGCTAGAATTCATAATAATATTAGAAATTGATAAGATTTATTTATAAGTGTATAGTTTGTTTTATAAATATTGGTTTTTTCTTGAGATTTTTACAAGTTATCATTTAAGTATAATAATTTTTATTTGCAGTCGCGTCATGTCTCGAATGCTCAATAGAGCCATTGCAACAAGTGGACGTTTGAACAACCGCTAGAGCTTCACCTCCATACGTAGGTGTGCAAAGAATTTTTTTGTGTCATACAGATACATGATTATGATTTACACATAGCGTTTCAACAATAACATTTTAACGAAGAATCATCCAGCTGAAGTATCCTTAAGGAGGGTTCGTTTCGAGCCGGATGTTAGTCGGTTAAATCAATTTCTTGCAGTGAAGTCTAATGGCTGATTCCAAATGAATTTGGACAACAGTGCTCAAAATATAGTTATGACGATAATTGTTATGGTAATATGGTGTTATGGAGGTAAAAATAATTACAAGAGATTTAATATAAGATTTGAGCAATGAGTAATAAGAATTTTTTTTGATAAATTAAGCCGAGCGATGGTAAAAAAAAAATTAACAGATTCACTAATATTATGACGTCATATAAATGAATTGATTCCCAGGGGTCATTGACTTCATCGGAGCGTAACAAAAATTTACTCACGAAATTTCTTTATAAACAGTACAAAAGAAATTATATTCCCGTAACGGTAGTTAGAACAATACTGGAAGCGCTATATCACCTTCGTCCTCTGCCCTCGGAGGTGTTTTCTAACCTTTTTTTTTTACAAACTCCAATAACGTAGAGTAATGGGCCATATATCATCCAAATTACCCGAATATTGCAATATTTTTACGCTCGTATGGAGTATAGATTCAAATAGCTATGTTTATAAATTATATGTAATAAGCCTGTTGCTTTATATACGAAAGAAATTTAAAAAAGACAAGAACCACTGAGTTAAATTGCAATTTTTCTCATACTTAAATCATTGACTATTATTAAAAAAAATGTAACCGAATCTATGTATTTCATATATATATATATATATATATGAGATGTATAGTGTTGATATTTATATATAAATCCCCAGTGTGAGATCTTAATAAAACGATCATGCATATTTTCGCCCATTTTCTAAAGTAAAGTAAACGTTAAGCTTTAACAATTTGGATTTATTCCTAATTAGTTTAATAATTTATGCTTACAAATAAATCGCCTCATTTCAACGATACCTTAAGTAGTGATTATAACATCAGTAACATTGGTGAAGTCATTTTATCAAAACAGCCTAAGATTATAAAATAATATCCTGGGACATTATTCACACACTGCCAACTGATTCCAAACTAAACAGAGCTTGAACTATGGAAACCAGACAACTGATATGCAAGATATACTACTTTTCTTTTGTAAATACATATTTATATAGATAATTACACCCAGACTCAGGTCAAACAGACATGTTCATGCACACAAATGTCTGTCCTGGGTGGGAATCGAACCCACAACCTTCGGCGTAAAAGGCAAGTATCTACCAACCACCCCAACCGGTCCGCCATAATATGCTTATTTATAATATTGACTTAATAATGATTAAATATAACGTATTTAACAGTCCACCTGACAAAGTTGGCAAAAGGTAAAATAATATTGCAGTCTTTTATTTTTCGATTAATTTGAAATTTTACACTGCTGTAATACAAATTGAATTATAAAAACATAAAAATAAAGATTTTCTTTATTAATTTATTATATACCTAAAAATTTTCCTCGTTATATATATCTAACAATGAACAATATAAGTCATCTGATTTGATCACCTAACATTTAAAATTAGATAGATAATTATTTCATAAATTAGGATATTTCTTTTTAGTTAATTTTAGCATTTTCTTAAATATATTGTATTTATTTTTACTTCAAATGAAAACATTTTTTGTAGTTTTAACTCCCTAGATTAGGTCCATGGTCACATATTCCATGTGCTTTAGGTTAATAATTAAGCACCACTTAAGAGCAAACAGTTGCAACAGTGCTCTTCTCCTAAGATTAAACGACATTGACTGAATTACTTTATAGAAAATTATATTGAATTGCTTGACAATTTGCTTGAAAACACTATAACGAAAGTTGATTAAACAAAATGGTCAGAGATATGTAATGTTCTTACATCAGTGTGCCCTTTGTGAGTTTTTTTACGTAGTTTTTTTCGAAGTATTCGCTTGAAAACGCATCGACGCAATTATAATTTGACTTCTTAACATATTAAAAAAGTACCTCTTACATATTCATATTCAATTGAATTAATGTCAGAGTTAAGAAATTTTGAAAATTGATTTTTTTTTATTTTATTTTTGTTTTATGTCAAATAGAGATTTTTTTATTTGAATATTAGCCTATAATTGGTATATATTTTGTAACACTATTAAAAGAAAATGTATTTCTTAATACATAACGTTGGTCTTCTAATAAATAAATAATAATCTAAAAATTAAAGTCCGTCGCGTAGAGTTATTCTGTAGGAACAAAATCGAAACTCACCGCAGAACGCGATTATAAAATGTCAGAAAGTAATTTATGACGTTAATGAATAATTTCACGAGTGAGATTATTTATTTATTATTATAAATTCTCACTGTGTGGCATAGCTGAAATTATAACCTGGTATCATAAAATCAAAATTCCGTATCAATCAAACGAGTAATTTCTGTGTAAAAACGGAAAATACAAACAAATATATAGTTTTAAGATGATTAAAGTAAAAGTTAGGTTTCAACAAATAACACGACCATTAGATCACACAAAACAATGGAAATGATAAATTAATATACTTCTCAAAATATAAGATATATACCGTCTACTACTTTTGGCTTCACCCGCGGCTTCATTCGCGTTATAAATTGTGTTAATAGAATCCAATTTCCATAGCTCTATCTTTTTTACGTTACAAGCAAATTTTCCAACAGATGGTAACTAGTCACCACCAATGGACATTGGCGGTGTAAGATATATTAATTATTCCGTATACAAATCCCTATCATCTAGTGTATCTATCCTAAAGTGTAATAAAATTATGTAATGTAATCCAATATTTGAAAACCAAATTTTAAACAAATTTAGTGTTTAATACGTTTATAAATACCATCTCTATCTCAACATATCCCGAAATGCTGGTGAACAAAAAACCTACATTATATAAAAAAGTTAAAGATATAAAGCGCTTTATTAAATAATGAAATGTTATTAAAAAGAAACAAGATATTAAAAATTTCTTCAACTCTTACAAAGTGCGGAAAACTTATTTCATTACGAGCGACTTATTCCGAGTTGAGCTTAGTGTGTGAATACCGGTTTCAGGAACTTTCTCTATTAAGTGCCCATAGATAGAGTTTATGTTTTTAGCTATAATATAAAACTCCTTTGTTGCATAATACTTCGCAATCAAATTATAGTAATCAATATTATAGTTTTTTTTTTTTTTTTGTTAGCACTTAATTGTATGTAACGCGAAATGTTTTTATACAAGGTTAAAAACATGAATGTTGTAAACAACAACAAGCCTTTAAACTCACTTCGTTTCTGTTAAGGTTTTTAATTTTAAGTGTTTAGTGATAAGTTGATGGTGTAACTATCTCAATAAACAAATAAAAACATAAATTAAACGTTGCAGCGTTAGATATAGACGCTCACCTTTCAAACCGCAACACAACAATACCAAGTACTGCTGTTTTGCGGTATAACTACTGATGAATGGGTGGTAACAATAGACGAGCTTACACAAAGCCCTACCACCGGTGTACATAACATCAAATTAATAATCGCAATTTAATCGATGAGTAAATTTTGGATAATTTCGTAGTATTATGGCTTTCATTATATTACTTACTTACTGGAATATAGTACATATGTATATATACATATGTACTCTATATATATATATATGTACTATATATAACTTCTCATTAAATAGCGATAAAATCAATGAAACATAATTAATTAAGATAATCTCTTTTAAACTAATTCCAAGTTTAAAACCGACTCATCGACATTCTGTAAAAGTTAGTTTTGTTTCGCTTAGTATCTTATCTGCGTTGAAATCTTTAATGTATTTTACACAAACTTCATGATCACCTAAATTCAAATTAAGGCAATTTCTTGTATAATATTCTGAGACAGAGACAATAGTTGTATTATAGTTTTACTTGCACAGACGATCGTTATTTTTATATTATATTACATAATTTTTTTTATAGTATAGGTTGGCGGACGAGCATATAAGCCACCTTATGGTAAGTGGTTACCAACGTCCATAGGGATTTGCATTGTAAGAAATTTTAACCATCGCTTACATCGCCAATGCACCACCAACCTTGAGAACTAAGATGTTATGTCCCTTATGCCATATTTAGGCTGGCTCACTCACCCTTCAAACCGGAACACAACAATAACAAGTACTGCAGTTTTGCGGTTGAATATCTGATGAGTGGGTGGTACCTACCCAGACGGGCTTGCACAAAGCCCTACCACCAGTTGATCAATTTATACAGATAGTTTACTTCTAAATACTACTTGCATTATTATTATTTTTTCTACGTGATCGTGATTCGTAGAGTTTTTAATTGTAATTTGTATTAATTTATTTAACTTGACAATTTATGATTACACCGATGTCCTTTTATGTATGACAACACCGAGGACATTAATGACGCCGACAGGGGAACTGTTGAATAAAGCACAAATGGCTATGACCAAGGATATTTTGGGCTAGTTAAGATTCTAAGGCTTAGAATGGTGATCTATAATGGAGACGTAAACGTAAGACGAGATCTTGAATGGGCTGGCTGAATATAATCCAGAACAAATCCTAGCAAACTAGAATCCTACAAAGATAAGAAATCAAATCAAAGCAATCCAAAAATTTTGATTGTGATGCTGCCTGGCAATGATAATATGTAGGCAAAAACACGGATAAGAAGATACAAAGAAGGTGAACGTCAACACGTCTGTGGAGACTATAAGAAAAAATAGTAAAAATCTTGTGAAAAACTTCTGAAATTATTGTATTTCATTGAACAAAAAAATGTAACTAATGAGTTTACAGTAGGTTATTCTTATTATATATTTAGATTTGATTTCAAGAGTCATATCTGTAAATACAATATATACACTGTGATGCCAGGTCGATGTTAGTATTTGAAACACAATTGTTTTATTTAATACCTAAGCCCATTATGTAACAGCAACCCACTCATTATAATACCACTTGATCCTTTGAGGAAAATCATAACATTTTTTTACATAAAAGACAAAATAAACAACAGATCAAAATATATAAAATACATATTATATAAATTATGAGTTGGATATATAATGACGATACAAAAATTCTTGTAAAAGCCTACTTTCATAAATTATGTTTTAATTAGACTTAGGTATCTCAATGGAAAATTTAAAACAAAAGCAAAGAGCCAAGCCTTATATTTATATAAATTCAAATTATGAAATGAAAAGGTTTTGGCCTTCCTTAATATAAAAAAAAAAATTCTTAATACATTAAACACAACGTTTTATGATAAAACTGGTATAACCATTATCCAATGCTTAGCGTACCTTGTAATTATTTTAAAAGTGTAATCAAAATGCTACAGCGGTACCTCGTCGGCTAATAAATTAAAATTTACAACTAATAAAATCGTCTGGCGTCTTTTACACCTTACCGTATTGAAAACCCGTAAAGTTTTATGTCTCGTAAAAAAGCTATTTAAAGATTCTACGCGAATAAATTTATTGGTATCATTGAAAATCTTGTAAACTACTGTTTAAGAACCTATTAAAACCCGATCTTGATATCTTTTAACTGTTATTCTTCTTTCTAGCGTTGTTATATACCTATGAAGACGAAAGTCTTCAACCAATGCGTCTTACCTGCTATGACATACGGTGCCGAAACGTGGACACTAACTGCGGGACTAGTCCACAAATTCAAAGTCGCTCAGCGTGCTATAGAGCGAGCTATGCTCGGAGTATCTTTGAAGGATAAGATCAGAAATGAGATTAACTGGAAAAGAACCGGAGTCAACGACATAGCTTGCAAAATTAGCAGGCTGAAGTGGCAGTGGGCTGGTCACGTATGTCGTAGGACCGATGGCCGTTGGAGCAGACGAGTCCTAGAGTGGAGACCGCGAATCGGCAAGCGCAGCGTAGGGCGCCCTCCAGCCAGGTGGACCGACGACCTTAAAAAGGTGGCGGGCACCAACTGGATGCGGAAGGCGGAGGACAGGGAGCTTTGGCGCACCTTGGGAGAGGCCTATGTTCAGCAGTGGACAACGATTGGCTGTTGATTTGATATACCTATGGAATTTGATGATATATTATAAATAGTTTACTTGATGGTAGGTAGGGCTTTGTGCAAGCCCATCTGGATAGGTGCCACCCACTCGTAAGATATTCTACCGCTAAACAGCAATACTTAGTATTGTTGCGTTCCAGTTTGAAGGGAGAGATCCAGTGTAAATATAGGCAAAAGAGACATAACATCTTAGTTCCCAAGGTTGGTGGCGCATTAGCGATTTAAAGAAGGGTTAATATTTCTTAAATAACCAGCCAATATCAATGGGCGTTGGTGACTATTAACCGTCAGTTAGCCCTTTTGTCCATCTGTCTACCTATAGCATAAAAAGTAAAAATTCATAATAAGCCAATAAAGATATAATAAAATAATGTTTAGGCAATAAGCGGTCATTGGGTCGATAGGGACTACAACAAATAACTTTTATTAAGCTATCAATATCTTCTTATGGAAGTTAATTTGATATAACAATACAAAAGGTATTATGTATATTTAATAATCTTTGGGTCCCATTACATTCGATGGACAAAAACGAATTTTAGTAATCGGATAAACACAGGGACAATTCATTCCCAATCTACTTAGCGATGAAACATTAAAATGATCGTTTTCAGTAATCCGATTATGTACGAAATAAATATGGACCGTGTATATTATATATGTTAAGGTAACAATAATATGAAATACGAAATAGTCGATAAAAACGGCCATGGACTGTGCGGATTATTCGTGTTCCCGTTATGTCATTTGACTGCTTTCATGAAACGATTATTATAATTTAATTTGTGGGAGGGCAAAATGGCCATCCGATAGTTAAGTTAATGGTCACCATCGCCCTTAGACATTCGCTGCAATGCGATCCGATCGTAAAAAAATATGTTTTGATTTTTAAAACCGCTTGCAGAATAATATGCCTCTCTAATTTTGTCAAAGCCAGTTTTCATTTGTTTCGTTGATGCTATTCGTATAAAAGTTCAAAAACGTCATCAAAACTTTAAAGTATATAATCACAAACATTCAAGTGTCGTTCGAGTTCCGAAAATATTCTATAAAACGGCTTTGCCATTTGTCAGTCGACCGAAGATTTAAGTAAAATTCCATTTTAATCGTTTCGAAGCGAAGTTTTTGAACGCAATTTTATCTCGACGACGCTCAGTTATTTTTCAATTTCAGAGGATCCAGTGAATTGTTCAAAGTACGCTGTTTAAGAGTCGATTTCGAACGACAAACTTTATTATTGCCGTGAAGTAACTCGATGACTGTTGTTTGGTTTTATGTCAAAGTTGTTAATTGATATTAAGATACTCCTTTTAGGTCATTGGCGGGTAGTCTGGGTGTGTATTACTTATTCATCAGTAATTCTACCGATAAAAATTTATGAACTTACTTATAAACGTGGGAAAGCTATTGTGAGTCATTCTATGAAAGACTGTTTCATAAATTTCTTACATTAATATTCGATACTATAATCAAAAACCATTCGTTATGCTTAATAAAACTTTGCTTAAAAGAAGGATAGTAGAATTGTCAATTGAACAAGGTGCAATTCGAAGCAACCATTACTTGCTACTAACGAATCGGACGGACGGAGACGGGTATTCATTTTTTATAAATTAATAAAATGCCGTTGGCTTGCAAATATGCTACTTTGTAAACGAGAATTAATGAATGCAACAAATATCCGGCTTGGATATTTGTCAATCACGGATTTGGATGAATGAATGGCTAGACAGATTTGGATGAAATTTAGCACAAAGATAGTATATGACCTGGATTAACATATATGATACTTTTTATTCTGGAAAATGACATGTTTTAGCGCATGTTATCAATTTATGTTAATACTTTGTACTAATCCTGCTCATATTATTAATGTGAAAGTCTGTATGTTTGTTAATCAATCACGCAAAACCTAACTATAAATATAAAATTTTATTACAAAATAACAAAACCTAAATGTTAAAATGACGCGATGTCAGATTTTTAACAATTTCCGTGATAAACTGGATTCTACGCAAGCAAAGCCGAGGTCAGCTAACTTAGTACAATGAAATCAGCTTCGCCCTCAGATTTCACCCGAATTAAACTTGGTTAATTTTTTTTAAATGTAATATTCATGACTATATATGATAAAATTTATACTTATGTACTATGTAAATGAAAATCAACAAGCTTTTTTTAACTTACGGCCAAGCGAGTAAAGGTGTGTCGGTACTAAAAATAACTCTCATTATAATACTTCACGAAGGATGTAACTCATATCCCGAAAATTCATCTTAGACATTTTACATCCCGTATAAGTCTGGATTTACGCCGCAATAACTCACCTGCAGCCGGTCAGACCGTGAGAAATGACGGCACAATTTCTCTAACAAACTCATGTTTATATTTTCCTTCTAAACTTTTATGGTATTTGAATATACTGATAATAGATCAAATCGATAACAAATCAAATCATCATACCAGTATTATAAATACGTAATTATCTTTTTTTTTTAATAAATTATCTCCAAATATGTGTTGTCTGTACGTTTGAGAATGAAAGACACAAAAAATATTGATTTGATATACATGAAACTTTCATATTGTGATAGGTCATAATTTCAGGAAGCACATACATTATCGTTATATGTTGTATAATGTTTAAGATATGAGCTTAAAATATCATCAAAAATTCACTTTGAATGTATTTCAATATTAAATACTTCACAGTTACACACATAGGACTAATTCTTCTTAAAACAAATTAGAAACATATTAATTTAATTCAAATATTTTTTTCCGAAGGAAAACAAAAACGTGAACCTGTTCTAGGTTCACGTTTTTTTTTTGCGTTTCTAGCAAGCCTAAAATTTCGGATTTCGGATTTTTGTTATAGATGTACTTATATATCTATCACAAAGAAAGTATTTTATACAAAGTTATGTTTTTTTTAAATAGCCTTACCTTTAGATTACCTTTGAGTCGTACTCGAGTTTTCTATTATATAAAATTCTCGAAAAGGTAAACATATAAACAAATCTATTTCTTTATTATATATTTGTAAGACAACATCCAATGGAGATAACTGATTATCTGTTATGATTTACAAAGTTATAAGTTTATAGGTCCAGTTAATAAAAGTACCAAGAACATGAAACACTTTATGACAAAGAGTGTCCAAAATATAATACTAAAGCCTAAATAAACGTAATATGAGTTATACCACTTATGGTCGACTGTGAAATAAGCGCAAAGGTATTTTTTTTTCAGCTGATATAATAAAATGGTACATGATACCACGGCTATTCCTACCCTACCGGAACCACCACAAGCAGAACTCGGTCCGGGTGGACACATGAATAAATTCTACCGGAACGATTACTTACCGATCCGTGCCAAAGATAGTCATCGCAAGGATTTTAGTGGGTATCTATTGGATCAGTTACCTCAGGGAATTTTTTGCATTAAAAGTATATATTTGTCTTAATGTAATGGGATAATATCGAATACAATTCACCGTTTATATTGACAAAGATCTATTATGAATAAAAAAACACATCATGCGAATAAAAAGACAGTTTGGCGCAGAAGCCTCTCTATAGCGGTTTATATTCAGGGAAATGGAAATAATAAGAGTATAACTATTCCTTATTTAACTTCAAGGCACGTCTTAGGAGTTGATTGTATTAGAGAGCGTTTGCTCCGGGTTGGGTTGAAAGTCTAAAGTATCTAAAAATTGTTGTAAATCTATCTGAGAATAATAAAACGTCCGCTTGTCTTGTGAACTTGTCGAGTATGCCAGTTTGCTAAGAGCCTAAAGTTAGGCGTACTTTACTAAGTCACACTTCAACATACTTATTGAATACTTAGGGCCCGTCCCGACTTCATGCGGCTTAATGCGGCAGGTATATAATTTGATTTTATAGTGTTTTTTTTATAAAGAAGACGCACGAGCATATGTGCCATCTGATGGTAAGTGGTCACCAACGCCCATAGACATAAATATGTAAGAAATGTTAAGCATCGCTTACATCACCAATGCGCCACTAAACTTGGAAACTGAAATATTATGTCCCATGTGGCAGTGTATTACATACACTGCCTCCCTCACCCTTCAAACCGGACACAACAATACCAAGTATAGATGTTTTGCGGTTAAATATCTGATAAGTGGGTGGTACCTACCCAGACGAGCTTGCACAAATCCCTACCACCAGTAAAAAGTGTTAACTTGTTACGATATTTTATAAGGATTCTATATCAAATTGAAGAGGTAGGTTCCAGAATTTATAAAATAACAGTGATGTACTTTTGCCCGATTCCTTCACGGCCATCATTCCCAAACTGCACAGAGTATATTATAATGCAATAGTCTGTGCGTTACACAATGTGTGACACTTCGGTAAATCCTACGTAACTAGAAAGTATATTATATAAAATATTATATTTAAATCATAAGATATTCTTAATTTGTTCATAATACGTATTTATTATACAAAGACTATAATTATTATTTATCCAATTATTCAAATTAGATACAATCGTTTTGTAATCTATTCCATTCTATTTATTCACTTAATTTCTTTTTTTTGTAATTAATTTCAAACTTTGATTTCTAACAAAAGTTATTACATATTATTATTTGAGATTTAATTTATTTAATTTGAAGATAACACAATATCATAAACTGTAGCATCTATACATTACGTAAGTATATTTTCACGCTAAGCTTATAAATGAAGTTATGCATTTGAAATTCACAATTTTTTTTATTAATGATAATTATTGATCTAAAACCTTCTAGTAAGAACCCAAAAAAACACCCAAGGAAGCACTTGTTCGTAATTAAAGATCTTTCAAAGGCACTCGATTGAAGAGCGATTCAAGATCTGCTGAAAGCACGAATAGCCACTTCCCATTCTAAGTAGTTAAGTGTTACTCTATAAGTTGGGGGTTGGAAAACCGAAATGGCCTTTCAAACGAATAATCTGTAAAGTGTGTCTATACTATTGTTAAAACGTTCTAAACTTAAATAAATATGGTGTTAGTAAGTTTTTTTTTTTTTTTATAGAAAAGGAAGGCGGACGAGCATATGGGCCACCTGATGGTAAGTGGTCACCAACGCTCTTAGACATTGGCATTGTAAGAAATGTCAACCATCGCTTACATATCCAATGCGCCACCAACCTTGGGAACTAAGATTTTATGTCCCTTGTGCCTGTAATTACACTGGCTCACTCACCCTTCAAACCGGAACACAACAATATCAAGTATTGCTGTTTTGCGGTAGAATATCTGATGAGTGGGTGGTACCTACCCAGACGAGCTTGCACAAAGCCCTACCACCAGTCTTTTATATATGGTATATTTTTATCAAGCCGAGTTGGACTAGCCTACATTTATAATAACAATAATATAATAATAATAATAATAATAATATCCTGGGACATTTTTCACACACGACTATCTGATCCCAAACTAAGCAGAGCTTGTACTGTCGAAACCAGACAACTTTACTTATACTACATATACTAGTATAAAACTAGTATAAAAGTAGTATACTACATATACTACTTTTCTTTTGTTCATGTTCATGCACACAAATGTCTATCCTGGGTGGGAAATCGAGCCCACAACCTTCGACATGAAAGGCAAGTATCTCCCAACCACGCCAAGCTCGTTCTTGAACGTGAATCTTAATCGAAGGTCTCGTGATCAAATCCGGACAAATACCACTAAGTTTTTAGGCTCTTAATTTGTATCTATAATTTATATTTCACTTTTATCATCTATTCATCGTTTTTACAACAATATCAAATATTAGCTTAAATGTTTTTACACAAAGCGTATTGTATTCAGCCTTAAGCCGCAATCTCTAAATGTTATAAAACGAACAAGTTGTAATCGGCATAGAAGTCGCCACATTTAACAATCAGCAATGGCTTGAAATACAAACGAGCTCTGCGTGACCCGACAGTGTAAGTTTCGTCTTGGGTTGTTAAGTGCTTTTCACAGTCGAGACGTATCTATTCAGTATTTTAGAACGAAATCTTAGTACTCAAGAAAATCAGGGCTATTTATTCGTGGTATTTTCAATTGAAAGTGCTTGCAGGAATAAATTCACATTGCTTAATATAAGAAATGTAAAGGATTTTAATGTTTATTAGTATTCTATAACTTATGTATAGATTAAAATGAAATTTGCAGAAATAGATTATTTCATGGTATTCGAGATATAATATTTTTTTTTTCATTGCTAGTTTAAATAAATTATTATCTGATACGAATCAAAACGATTTCTTCACTCCAAATCTAACTTTTAACGAATGTAAAAATAGAATAATATAATTAAAATTACATAATATCTTTTAAGTAATTAAACCTTTGCCAACTTTACTTGCCGAAGCTGACAAGTTAAGTCTCAGCCAGTAGTGTCAGTATTCGTATCTCAAACTTTGATTGTGCTTTATTTAGCAATTGTTAGTTGCGGCGTGAAGGCAAGTAAAATACATCAACAGCTTCGTTTTGGGCAGCATAACAATAACTATTTTCAGTTAAACTTAAATTAAAATTTTGTAAATAATCCATATTATAAAAAAAGAATAGGCCTTATCCTCGTAATAGGCCGAACATTAAATAAATCCCAGTTATGTTATTCATTTATAACAGTCTCAAGTCTGTTTATAATTATTCGCACTGCGTTTCAAATACTATACAAAAGTATACAATTGTTGATTTTAATTTATAATGTTTTGAAAAAAAAAATATAACCAGTGTAGAAACGTTTTTGGTTAAGAAGTGGCAAATTATTTAAATGTCAGCAGTTGGATGCAGACACAGTTGCAACGCCCTCAGGGATTTCGCTTATAAATGGCTTATTAATACGTGAATAAGACTTCATTTGCTTGATTACGAAGTTACTAAACGCTTTCTTGTGACATATATATTATGTATAATTTGAAACGTCTAAAACGGGGCCTTAACTGCAGAACACATTTTAGTAATTTTAAAAATATAGCTTGAAGATTATTTTACAATTGTAATAGATTTTTTTTCCGTTGAACGAAATCGCATATTCCTTCAAATGTTTCAAGAGATGTGCAATGGAGTTCATTTTTCCGAGAAAATAGTTTAAAGCGCTTTTCTCTCTATTCCTTATTGGGATCCTAATATTTTAGAACTGATCTGTGAGTATTTCTATCTCCCAAGTATTTCTACCTCTATTTTTCTATTCTTGGTTTTCCTATAGATCATCTAAGTGCCATATAATATCTAAAGATAATTGTTTTAAAGGTTTGCTGTTTGATCGTATATTAATTGTCTGTTGTGCATTATTTAAAAAACATTGAAAAAAATATATAACAGCTTAATAGCAAATTAATAATGTTTAAAAGCGTTTAATAATTAATAAAGTTTAATAATGCGTTCATAGTACGTTTGAAATAAAACTTATGTTACAATTATTTATTTTTAATATATGCGAAGTGATCAATTCATTATAAATATAAATGATACACGTTAAACACGCATACATAAATATATTCGATATTGGCATAATTATTGTATTTGAAAACCTCACGAAATAGAATTACGAATTTAATCTTAAAATAAGGTCTTAATTAAAATGACTTCTGAGAAACTCATCGAATATGGTCTGTATCACGTTAAGCAAATCCATTCTATTCCCCAAATAAACCAACATATCCAAACTCAATTTACGATACTAACAATACTTTGACTCCGTAATGAATTTCGAGTTCCTTTGTAGAGTATAACGAGGGCACATTTTATCGGACATGACGTCGCTGACAATGAGAAAACCTCATCTGTTATCGTCGGCGGCGAATGGAGGGCGTTGACCTGACGAATATAAGATTAATTGATGTCTATATTCAGGAGGGACTGTATCTGAAAGGGTTGATAATAGACTAGCAGACAAGTTTGATGGAATTGGAAAGATAGACAAGCCTGTCACATTGTCTAAGTTATGACTGGCTGTGGATACGTTTTTGTATTGTTGATACAAATTCTAATAGTAATTATATAGATTGGTATCTGGTTCTGAATCATTGATCTATTCAAATATTTGTATGACGTAATTGTAACATTGAAATTGTGTATATAATAACAAAAATATTGAGTATTAATTTTGAGGTAGCAAAAATTTTCGATTAATAAATTACAGTTTCACGTGAAAAATGTTTGCTGGCAACTTCATCGATTGTGATATAAAAAACAAATAATATTACTCATCGCGTTATTTCACCGTATTTGTAATATATGTTAGAACTTTTTATCGTACAGGTTCTTTGATCACGAGATGACGCAAACATTGACAGCAACCACAGACATAAAAAAAACATAACATGAATGCTACCTTTCGTTGAAATGCGAACTCGTGTTATATCACCAGCAAGCTTAGATTGAACTCTCTGATTTTTACTCTTTGCCTTAAAGTACAAAGAGATACATTCAGACTTGAAATAAAGTTAAATTCAATAAACTCCTTTCAATACATCTTTATCATTGATTAGTGATAAAGTGGCTTTACCCTCTAATGAGGAGAGGATTAGGTGTTACTTACCCTCAGTCCCTTTCTGTACGTCTGAAAGCGTGTATGCAAAATTTCATGATGATTGTTTGAACAGTTAAGACATGAAAGCGTACAAGACAACATCCCTTTCGAATTTATAATATTAATTACGACTATTAAAAACCACAATCAACATGATATTTTAAGCTTTTAAAATACTCATACTTAAAATATAAATATAGCCGAGCTATGTTGATATAAACTAATTATTATTATATTATTACGTCTGTACATTTGGAGTATCCTTTTTATTATTTGTACTTATATAATTTTTAAGGTGCCTGCTTTGCTTTGCTTGCTTTTGTATGCTTTTATTTCCAGACAGTCATAATCTAAATATTCAAATTGATTTTAAACCAAATATTGTTTAAATTCTCTAAAGCAGCGTGGTGTTTTTCAAGCGCCATGTTTTTTTTTTCAAACAACTTACTATTTAATATTGTTCGTAATTTTTCTTTTTTTATTAATTTTAATTTCCGATTCACCATATTTATTAGAGAAGAGACTTTTATTTACTTATGAGAAAATGTCAGATTATAAATTTTCTTTTGTATTAAATACAGTAATATGATAGTCAACTCATCATATAATTGCACAGTTAGTTAAATGAATAGTTAATACGTTAAAATTGAGTGCTCAATATGAATGCCTTTTCATGTGAGTTCAATAAGTTTCTGCTCGTCTACTACCATTGTTAGCGACACATTGAAACTCCAGATCTATTCATGCATTTTAAGTGTCACATATCATTGTGGTACCAATATGGTATGATGGGACATTAATCTATCTTTCTAAGTACTAGCGCTTTATTTTATGTCTTTTAACGATTCTTCATTTCCGAACTGGAAGTAGTTTCTAATTTTATAATCAATAAGTAACAGTATTGCTTCTGGCTGGAATAAAGAATTTTGATTTAATGTGATTTTGTCAATTGATATATTTTTATTTTTTTGACTTTTTTGGTTCTTTTACGAATCACTATTATAATGATAAGGCTTTCAAACGAACTGTTACTAGTAATAATGATGTATACGGTATTAAAAGTATTATTTATGTTCAAGATCAATACTTTAACTTGGTGATAGGGCTTTGTGCAAGTTCGTCTGGGTACTAGTAATCACATATTCTACCGCTATACAGCAATAATTAGTATTGTTGTGTTTGTGAATGAGCAATTGTAACTACAGACACAAGGGATAAAACATCTTAGTTCACAATGTTGGTAGTGCATTGGTGATGTAAAAATTGGTTAATATTTCTTACAGAACTAATGTTTCTGAGCGGTGAACACTTATCATCAGGTGACGTATTTGCCCGTTCGCCAACCAATAGTATTATAAGTAGAACGTAAAGTACATTGCTATACATTTTTTGTTTTTATTGTCAGTAAATATGTACATAACGTAATTAAATATTTTTATTTGATAACTAAAATATAACTTAAAAAAAATAATGTAAAAACATAAGTAGTAAAAACGGCGTTCTTATAGCCGATTTCTTCCAGACAATCTGTGTAAGTGACTTAAGACTAAATCACAATAATGAGTCTGATTCAGAATTATTCCACTCTTCAAATGTTCCATTTTAGCCCAAGGTTTCACAGGATAAAATACATTACTCGAAAAACACAAGTTCTACAAATGTTCCAAGATTATCCCATTTGACAAGGAATTAAAATCTTCTGCTGTCTACTTTAATTAGGTGATAATTCAAAGTATTATAAATGCGAAAGTATGTTTGTTTATTACTTTGTTAAGCTTTACGTCATAACTAATCCATCGATCATCATGAAGTTTTGTTTACACGTTAACAGGGACTTGGTCAAACGTGAACACATGCACACACAGGTTGAAACTGCGGGCGGCAAATCTTTATTTATAATTCAAAACTTAAATTTTATTTTAACTACTACTTACAAATATATATTTTATATAAACCATAGCATAGAATAACTAATACCAGTATTTACTCGTAACTAGTTCAAAGTAATAAAAAAATCAATTCCTTTAAAATTATTTCTCAATTTAAACTAACAAAATACAATTCACATTCTCGTATCATTCAATACATATTCTCATAAGTATTTTTATAATTTGGCAACTCGTGCCAGTCACACTGAATCGCGGGACAGGAAGATTAATGTTGTGCGCCTAATTAGAAAAGTTTTCCAACAGCTACTTAACGAGCGCTCTTTACCTAGGACGGAAGGCCACAGAGCGACACGGTGCTACACTGTGACTTGGATAATACTTTCTAAATAGTTTAATCTGATTTATATGCATAAGTGATTAATATTACTAATGCAAAACTGCTTAACGCGATCAATTTATTTATTTAAATATATATTAGTTCATATAATCTACACAAATATTACATATTTGTAGCGGGTGAAAGATACACGATTACCAGAATGTCATGCAGGGTCATAGTTTGAGAAAGCAGCAGACAACTGACTGGCTTCTCAATTTGGGCTATGATGAGACTGAAGCATTACTAAAACGATCAATATAACATTGACCTAATCTATTCTTTCTCCCTACCCCTTCCCTTCCTTATAGTATATATATTTAGATTTATATATTTATATAGTATATTTTGTTATTAGTTATTGTGTTATTAAATTAAATGATATTTGATTGTTATGTTTATAATGAACAAATAATAAATAAATGTGCTGTCGAATTGGAGGGCGATAGTAGCTACGACACAGTTTTATATTAATGTAGTTCCTATCGTATTTATTGTTTAAGATATGTATAATTTGTTCAAAATAAATAAATAAAAATTCTAACCGAATCTATAAGCACTTTCTATATCTTGGCAGCGAGTGTAAGACAACAGAAACTACTTCGAATGGAGAGACAGACTGACTGGGACCAAGCCCTTTGCAGATGTTATAAGGATCATATATTATTATGTCAATTTAATAAAATTTTTGACTTAAAATTAATATAAAATAAAACACAGTCTTAATAATATAATAATACAAGAAAGGTCAATAAGCAACTCGGTGTTATAATATGGTATATTATTATAAAATATATTATTTTTGATAAGCATTTTTTTGGAAAGGAACCGCTAAGATCTATTTCTAATTTTTATTTAATTTATATATTTTACTTTATTTATTCATTTATATAATATATTTAAATTTTGTTTATAATGCTTATTATTGTCGGTGGTGAAAAATGTTAACCAATATTTGAGCAGTATCATAGAGTAAATTCCAAGCTTTCTTTAAGTCAGTTTCAGGCTAATACTTTTCTTTTGTATGATGATAAATCCAGTTCTATTGGTAAGCTGTTGGTAATAAACAACATTATAAATTGCTGGGATCTAATAAGTCACCTTTCAAGCTACTAATACTCCATGTTTCATGGGTAAAAGTCGACTGTATCGAAATATAATCATCTAATAAAACTAATTACTTTTTAGTGGGTCTCATAGGCCATCTGATATTTTATATTGTTTGGTCTAACAATAAGGGCTTGTATTACTGTGTGGGATTATTAGCCGAAACTCAAGAGATAAAACTTTAACATAATTAAGAAAAGCTAAATATAAATTGTGATCATAAAATTCCTAAAGTATATATATTTAATATAACTTTGTTTCAATATACAATAAGTTCATTTTAAACATTTAAAAATGTCTCAAACGAGGATATTCGATACAAAGACCAGTTTTCATCATGAGCGAAGTTTGTAATCCACAGATAATCCTCGGTTTAAATTTAAACTGCTGCCAAAGCCCACTGGTTTATGATTGATTGTACATCGGATTTTCTTCTTATACGTTAATTATTTTACACGAAAATTTTAATACGATGAATCTGAGTGATTACAATTTCATATCACTAACGGGTTTCATAGTTTTGATTACTCTATACTTTGTATGTCTATAAAAAAATTAACTCATAGTTATATAACTTTTGTTGTTACTGCTCTATTTACATATAGCTTTTCCTACAAATGTAGTTAAGTAGGTGATTAGTATAGTAATGCCGTCTTCTTCTTTTGGATGTCAAAGCGATGATGATAGAAAGAGAGAAATCAGTGTTTAACAAAACACCTGCTAAGCAACGTTTATAATCAAGGCCGATAGTTTATTGATTAATTACAGGTGCTAACCCCTTTTACTATCTTTAGAATTCAAGTGTTAAATATCAGAAGTGCGATATCATATTGTCTAAATTCTTGGTAATAAGTTCAGAAAAATCATGATACGTAAGTTTTTATGCTTTTGTAAAGTTCTGCTTAATTAATTAAATTAACTATAATAACTTACTCGAAATAACGAACGATTTAGACATGAATAGTCGAACTATTGTTCATATATCTAGTACTTAAAAAAACACTTCCGTGCCTCGTAAAACGTTGGAAACTCGTAATACACCGTTGGTCTTGCACCTGAACTCTCTCCGGACGTGGCAGTTTTTTTATTATTTTTATATTATAGGAAGGCGGACGAGCGCACGGGATACCTGATGGTAAGTGGTCACCAACGCCCCTAGACATTGGTATTGTAAGAAATGTTAACCATCGCTTACATTGTCAATACGCCACCAATCTTGTAGATTAAGATGTTATGTCCCTTGAGCCTGTAATTACACTAGCTCACTCACCCTTCAAACCGGAACACAACAATACCAAGTACTGATTTGCGGTAATAATAATTATGTCTTCCAGGCCGATTTCGGCCACGGCGGCCAATTTCAAGAGAGATTAGCCAATTACGCGGGAGAAATTTTAGTGCACAAACACAAGTGCACTCTCTATTCCCTATCTCTCTTAATCAGATGATGACCAACGGTTTTACGTGCATGCGGTGTGTAAACACTTCCAACTTCCAGACTCCGGGCTGCTACTGAAAATTTTTTGACAGATAACCCAATAAGTTTTATTGGCCGGACATGGGAATTGAACCCAGGACATCTGGTCTGCGTCTAAGCCAGTAAAGAATTACCTTCCCATCGAATTATGAAAGCGAGAGATTATGATATTGAGTGATCGTTTGCTTGCGAACACACTAATAATATAACTTGAGCAACTAATAACATTACTTTCACTTATCCAATTCTCCGTTTAAAATAGCCACCCTGGCCGAAATCGATAATAACATTTCGATATATTTTTTTAAGAACAGTTTTCTATGATATATGCTTTATATTATTATTTCTATAAATTAACGTAATTGAATAAAAATAATATTTGAATACCAATGTTTGTACATTTATATAAATATTTGTACCAACATTTTGTAATAACTTATCTGGTAAATAGATGTTTATTAATTGAATGATAAATCAGTTATTTGCAATCGAGCTATCGTCGTCGTGCCAATGGTTTACCGTTTGTGGTTGAGTTCGCCATCGCAACTGACGCCTACGAAAGCATTTAAACGCAAAGCTGATTGAGTCGATTTGTGCGATCCGAACGCTATGGTTGGACAAGTTTCGTGATCACAATATGATTGGTTTGACGATACAGTATGTGGTTCGAAGGAATTGACAAACGTTTCTAAATGGATATCGCCAAAGAAATATCATAAGATCCTTAATCTTATGCTATATTACGTATTGTAGTAACTGTTTGAAACAATAAAATAGGCTGCATAACAATTTTAATAAAGTTAATCAATAAATATTAATAAATATTGAGGAGTTACATGTTTGAATTTATTATATTATAATAAAAAACAATTTAATAAAAACTAATTTGAGTTATTCTTAATTAATAATAAATATACTTTATTGACATTTTTTTAGTCGGTCTTTAGTATAAATTATTTATAACAAAATGATGAACTGGACTAACCTCAAGTTCTCTGTTAAATTTGAAAATATTATAAATATGATTCCCTTTAGTAGAAATATTCATAGCATTTTATTACTTTATTATATTACCATGGAATAGAATGAAATTTTGCTATGGAATCGAAATCAGGTTTCTTTGACTGTATCTGTACTGTATCAGTGACTTTCTGGTTTATCATTATAAACTAGTAAACTAAAATAAACTACAACATGTGACATATGAAACGGCTCAGGATAAGAAACAAAAATACAATTTTTCATTATTTCGAGTTGCGTTCATTTAAAAATATAATTGGAAATAATTGAAATAACTTCTATCCATTGAAATAACTGAAATTCAAATCAGGAAAAAAATCCACAGATAAATATGAATTTAAGATTTTTCATAATAAGTTATAATTAAGAAATATTCAACATTAATAAATAATAAGTAAGTTCCATATTCATTGGGTAATATGACGAATTAATTGTAATTTAAAAGAAGTGCCGAAAAAAAAACCACCAAATATAACTCATCTCTGATAACATTAGTGTATAAAGAGGCGTTTTTATATTAGCATTGTGCAAAAATTCATATTTATATTTATCACAACTTCTCAAGAATATCCTTTAACTTTAAAATTAATATATCCTGATTACGTACAAAATTAATAGGTGTCAAACATAGAGGTTCCAATTATGTAAGGTTTATCGGATTTCGAGGCTCGTATTATGATGTTGCGGAGGCTTCCAACCTATAATCCAACGATAAACATGGCCAAAAGCATTTTAGTCCTTATTAAATACGCAGTAAGATACTAAATTCTATACATAATTAAGCTTTGATAATAAAACATTTTAATACTTTGTCCCATTTTGGTCTTTATACATTAAGGTATAAGGTAAGAAATGTAATTTTATAAATTAATATAATACAAGCTGGTTTGATCATGTGTAAGTCGTTTGTAGACATATACTGAGTATGTAATTACAATTTATTTTAATTAAAATAATAATGGGTATCATATAAATTAGGGTAAAAGTATTTTTTGGTTGTCGTCTTTAAGCGTCTTTATATAAGTTAATAGATGAATGTACCAATATATAATTTCTTCCTCGGGATATTTTTTTCGTTTGTCATTTACCCTTATGGTATCACTGACCCCTTGGACATTATAAGTAAGTGTCAGAAATAATGACTATTCTATTCACTCTGAATTCACCACTCACCCACTCATCAGATATTCTACCGCAAAACAGCAGCATTTGGTATAATTATTGCGTTCCGGTTTGAAAGGTGAGTGAGCCAGTGTAATTACAGGCATAAGGGACATAATATCTTAGTTAGCAGGGTTGATGGCGCATTGGCGATGTAAGCAATGGTTAAAATTTCTTACAATTGTAATGTCTACGGGTGTTGGTGACAACTTACCATCAGGTAACCCATATGCTCATCCCCCTACGTATACTACAAAAAAGAGACTTCACATCGCCAGATAAACCCATATACTTGGATCAATTGAAATAAATGAACCATAACCTCACATGTTTTAATATAATAAAGACATATTTAAGCGTGTATACCTTTTCACTGATTAAGAAAATTCTCTGAAAGGTGCTGTAACAACAAATTGTACAAATTAACTTAGATAACTAGCTTCGACCCGCGATATTGCACCATAGTAAGCATGTTAGAACCATAATCTAACAAACTAAATACGTTTACAGTACTGCAGAATAGTATGAATATTTAAATATCGAATACATTCTCATATTGAACTAATAACAAAAGCTTAGTTCAAACTTTGTATTTATGAACATCCTCAGTTGAAATAAATCGCCAAGTCCGGTACAATTCAACCGCATAACCACGCAACCACAAAGCGTGAACCAAACGTCTAACAGTTTAATTGGCGGTCCATCGATTGGTAATTACTGACAATTACCAGTTATGTGCGTGTTTACGAATTCACATTTGTTCGATGCATTAGCTGGATACAGTTTAAGCTATTCGGTATACGGATAAATGGTGAAATTTATTTCGTCGAAATTATTTTGTTGAAATTTACTTGTCTGATGAAACTTTAGTTTAATTATTGCACATGTAAAATAGTTTTCCAATGACGTAACTAATTTAACAATCTTTCAATTTGTTGGCTAATCGTAAGGTACAAATAGATAAATTGTGCGTGATCAACACAAAATTAATGTCAAAAATCTGCGTTGTTCACAATAAGAGTTGCAAATAAAAGCTTATATTATAATATTTAATATATATACTCGTAAAAATATGTACTTTGATTTATATTTATAAAAAAAAATATTGAATTTTTATTTCAGTCCCTCTCAGAATAACTAGTAGGCCTATTCTTTAAGAACAAATAAAATGGAATGTCAGAAAGTTATATGGGACATTGACCATTATAACTATAACATTTTAAGAATACACAAATCAAAATAGTATATCCAATATAAGTCGGTTGTCAACATTTAACGGCTCTGTAATTTAGTTCTTACAGATTAGCACTGCTCTATTGAAAAATACTTGTAAATATCGACATCAATATTATAGGAGGATATATAAGGAGGCTCTATATGTTATTGTATGATCACCGATTCCTCCTGTAGACTGATTTATTTTTTATTATTTGAAAGGAATCGAGATGATCCCTTTGTAATTTAGAGTTGGATGAGGTGATCCTATGAAAATTGAGGAAAATCCTCAATCTTTATAAGTATGTACAGTGTATTTTTTTAACTCTCTAAAATAAAATGAAATATATTAACGATTCAGATCTTTGAGTCTGAGAGTCATCGCTTCATGCTATTGAGATGACGATGGAAGCCACAGCACTAATTAGCTCTTAGGAGTTAGGAGATAATAGTGTAGCAATATGTCGTTGAATAGGTGTGGACGTAAAAGATATTCATTGTTCTATTTATCGTAATGTTGTAACAGGACGTTGCAGCATGACAACACTATATAACCTAACCTTTATATAACCTAAAAACAAAAAAAGAGTTGAAAAGAAATTAACCGACCTTGAAAAACACTACAAAGCTAAAAGACGAGCAAGCGTGCTACATCCTAGACCGTTTCGTGCTTAACATCAGGCAAGTCAACGATCAAACGCTGGCGTATTAAAGTGTAAAAAAAGACGAAAAACAACACTTTTTATTTAATCTTTGTACACAGTATTAAAATTAGTTATTAATCAATCTATCGCCGCCACAAACGGACAATTTATTAATGAATTTCATAAAATGAAGACTTTTATCCATATTCTGTGGAAATCGTCGTATTTATTCATATATTACACGTAAGAACATTTAGAAATGTTTACCATTTTAGAATTTATTTATGTTAATAGATAGATTGTATTATAAATTCACAGTTCAAAAGGCAAAGTAATCGCGATTTAATAATACTATAGAAATAGCATCCACTCCATATGGGTTTAGTTAAAAGTTTGATGCAGAGTTTTTAGTCTCTTTATTCCAATTTAATAGTGTATGAACGATAACGTTATTTTAAAATATGAATAATCACGTTTTATGTCTCTAAAAACGATTAAAAAACAAGCACATATAATTATAGCAAAGAGCTATAAGCTATAAGCCATTTCTACCACATACTATATTCTAGGAAAAGTTCCAATATTTCTGTTGACACGTAACAATCACAAGAAAGAAGAAATAAATCGAAAAGTAAGTTAAATTAAATTTAGGATATATTCAGAGATCAAATATAATATCTATAAGATATATATATATATATATATACATAACTAACGTTATGTGTTTATCAATGGCTGTTATCGTTTTCGAATGTTAAAAGCTGTTAAAACTGTCATCAAAATCGTCATTATGTGGTCTCTGTTTGAAGAGCAATTTTTTACATGTCTCTAGAGGCTCTTGAACGCCCGTGCGTCAAGACATTGTTTGAAACAATACAGGTTTTGGGTAAGGGTTCGACTCTTTTTGTTATATCTTTTAACACGAACAGGCTTGAAAGTTTATGTATATAGGTGCATGATTAATATTATTTTGAAGAGCACTCTGTTATAAAATGTAAGCGGCAAAGCACGCGATGACATTAAATAATTCAAATACCAGTTATGTCAGTCAATCAAACAAAATAACTTAGCAAGCACATTTCATTTGGAGGTAGGACTGTGTGCAACCGTTTTGGTAGTTACCATTAACTCATCAGATATTCTACCGCTATACAGCAATATGTTAGTATTGAAGGGTGAGTGAGCCAGTTTAACTACATAACATCTTTTCATTTCATCATTGGCGATGTGCCACCGACTTTGGGAAGAAGGTTAATATTTATATTCACATAATTTTATATTCTAGCAGAACCAATGTCTATAGGCGACAGTGACTACTTACCATCCGGTGGTCCATTTGCCCCGACACCACTATTTTACAAAAAAAGCACGGTATAAAGGTATAAATTAATCTATTACGAAAATATTTTAATAACGATTTTAAGGAAAAAAAAAGAATGACACATTTGTTAACATTCTAAAGAAGCGAGTGACAGATAAGGCCTGTCTATGTGTAGGTATATGAATCAAATTCAAATTTATTTCCTTAACACTTTCAGGGACATAGATATACATAAGAGATACAAAAGTTAAGATGATTTAGTAGCACGAAGTATTCAATTGCGGTTTAAATTCACCACAAAAACTGCTATTATCCTAAAGCTTCTAAACGTGTAAATTTATGAAATATAGTAAATGACTTATCAACTTATGACTGAAAAAAAATGTATTCGTCAAATTCTAAATATTAATTTACGTTTATTCAAATTTTTTGCAACAACAAATGCATCGCATTTTTCTTAGTGATTCTTCTTTTAAGTAACCAAAGAAACCAAAAAGTTACTCAGTTCTGAATTCTCACAAGATTTATAATGTAAGCTCAAACGCTTGACTCTCTTTGTATCACACTGTAGTTCCTGGTCGAAAATGTTTATGGCCAAGTAAAAGGTGGGAGCGTTTAAACGTAACGCAAATGTTATTCGTTAATAAGTAAATTAAATTGCTAATAGTTTTTGATATTAACCCCTTCAAATTCTCTCATGTAAGACGCACACTTTGAAAATCAAAAAATGGTCACCAATTTCATATAGACATTGGCCGTGTAAATATAAATCATATACCACCAACGCGTTACAAATACTGTAGTTCGGATGTTACGATATTTGTGCATATATTAACACAAATTTTGTCCAGAGGGTGGATCTACCAGTTATCTGTCCGATAGCTGGTTGGAATCACTACGGGTACGCGACCCCGGACTGCTCTAGCTACTAGTGTCACATTCCTGTATCTTCCGTGATCACAGTATCCTCCCCCATCTCCTTGATACGTTGTTTCCCAAAATTATCCCAGCGTCACGCCAAAGAAGAAGGAAAACTAATATTAAACCCGGAGCGGTGCCTCCGTTTAGGCGTAAGCCAGTCACCTGCGGCCAAACCAGCACCACACGTATTGACTCGTCATTCCTGCGGATCCTGCTGGGGAGGAGGAGAGGGTGGCATGGGTACTGGGCAAGCCCGTGTTGCCATAAAGTCGCCAGGCCCAGGCGTAGCAGCATCCACGGAGAGGACACTTCGCTCACCTGTCTTGCAGGTGGAAAACAACACGAAGAGTGGCAGTCACCGGTTATAAGTCAGCACGAATAGGCGTAAGTGCGGACGCCAGGGGCCACTCTTGACAGTAGGAGGATCCATCGTAGATCCATTGATCAGTTACCGCCTGCTTTAAGTCGGGCAGCCCCCGATCAATAAGGTACTGATCCGCCTCAGCGTTAACTTGTTCCGCCTGGGTGAACGGAACACAAGCCTTACAGCTAGACGTTGACGCTGTGACATTAACCACCTGCTCAAAGGAACATAAATCCCAAAACCCACACCAACGCTGCTTACATGCGCTTTGCGACATGGAATGTCCGAACGATGAGGACAGGCTTCCCGAACACCTACGGAAGCTCCGATTGCGCCCAAGAACTGCGCAAAACTTACAGTATCGACGTGGAGCTTACAAGGCTCAATATTGATATTGTAGCCTTACAAGAGACCAGAACTGAAGACGAAGGGTCTTTGCGTGAAGCTAACTACACTTTTTACTGGAAGGGCAAGAGTTCCTTGGAAACACGAGAGCATGGTGTAGGTTTCGCGGTTCGAAACCATCTCATCAACGCCATAGAAACACCTGTAGGCGTTTCCGAGCGAATTATGGTCTTGCGTCTAAACACAAAAAGCGGCTTTGTCACGCTAATTTCCGCTTACGCACCGACGCTTAGTTCAAAACCCGAGACCAAGGATCAATTCTACGGCCAGCTCGATGAGACAGTGCGCAGGGTAAATCCAACTGACAGACTGCATATTTTGGGTGACTTTAATGCCCGCGTCGGTCAGGGCACATCAGCCTGGCCTGAATGCCTCGGTGCACACGGCATAGGGAAGCCTAACGACAACGGACAACGACTGTTGGAGTTTTGCTCAAAGCACCAGCTGTGTGTTACCAACACCTTTTTTAAAGGCAAAATGATGCGGAAAGTCACGTGGATGCACCCTCGATCTAAACACTGGCACCAATTAGACCTTGCTCTTACAAGAAGGAGGGATCTACGGGAAACGCTCCACACCCGGGCGTTTCACAGTGCCGATTGTGACACCGATCACAGCCTCGTTGCTACTAAAGTCCGACTTGTCCCTAGAAGAGTCCATTCTTCCAAGCCACCCGGTCGTAAAAAGATAAATCTTTTCAAGACTCGTGACATGGAAGTAGTGGAGTCATTTGGGGAACTCGTCCGCGAAGAAGTTGCAACTTGGGATAGTACGGCATCAGCGCGAGTCGAATGGGAAAAAGTCAAGTCTCTTCTCACTGACACTGCAGGCAAGATTTTTGGCTATCAAAAGGCAAAATCTTACGACTGGTTTCAAGAAAACGAGGAGCACTTACTTCCCTTGATTGACTCGAAACGCCAAGCCGCTTTAAATTTTCGCCTTAACCCTTGCGATGCGACGCGTAAAGATCTCACGAAGGCAAAAGCCTCACTCCAGCGTAGCACGCGCTTCTTTGTAAATGCGTATTGGACAGAGCTTTGCCAAAGCATCCAAGCGTGCGCAAACGCGGGGGATATTGGCGGGGTGTACGCGGCATCAAAAGAGCTCTTGGACCTACTCCAAAAAAGACGGCACCTCTCACGGAAACCGACGGTTCTGTTATAACAGACAGCATCCGTCAGATGGCAAGATGGGTAGAATACTACAAGGGGCTATACTCGTGCCCAGTGGATATTCAGCCAGAAGCAATGGAGCTTGTCCCGAATCTGGCAACTTGGCACGAGCTAGACGTTGCACCCACAGTAGAGGAACTTTATCTGGCCGTCAAGAAGCTCAAATGCGGAAAGAGCCCCGGAAAAGACGATGTTGTCACCGAAGTCGTCAAGCTTGAGTGCCTCTTGCCCATCCTTCATAACCACCTGGCTAAGTGCTGGGAAGAAAACTACGTCCCTCAGGATATGCGAGATGCTAACATCGTCACTCTTTATAAAGGCAAAGGCGATCGTGGCGACTGCAACTGTTACCGCGGTATATCTCTTCTTAGCATCGTCGGTAAAGCCTTTGCCAGGGCCATTTTAGGCAAACTACAAAGGCTCGCCGACCGCGTATACCCTGAAGCACAATGTGGTTTTAGGTCCCAACGGTCAACTGTCGACATGATATTTTCACTCAGACAGCTACAAGAAAAGTGTAGGGAGCAACATACCCCCCTAGTCATTGCATTTGTAGACCTAAATAAGGCTTTTGACTCCGTGAGCAGAGAGGGGTTGTACTCGGTTCTTGTCAGAATTGGATGCCCCCCAAAACTCCTAAGGATAGTGCAATCGTTCCACGAAGGTATGGAAGTCACCGTCCTGCACAATGGCAACGCATCCACGCCATTCGACGTACGCCGTGGCGTTCGTCAAGGTTGTGCACTGGCCCCCACCTTGTTCGGAATATTCTTCTCGGTGCTTCTGAAGGTTGCTTTTGGAGATGAACAGCAAGGCGTCCACTTACACACGCGAACCGATGGTAGGCTGTACAACATCTCAATGCTCAAGTCCAAACGCTACAGGCTACCTATTTGTAGATAGTCTCCTCTTCGCTGACGATGCTGCCTTCGTTGCTCATGACCAAGCTCAACTCCAGAGTCTAATGGACAAATTTGCCAGAGCGTGCGACCTCTTCTCAATGTTCATAAACTGCAAGAAGACCGTTATTTTAGCGCAAGGATGTTTAGAGCAACCAGTCATCTTGCTTAACGGCGCACCTTTACAGGTGGTTAACAAATTTTGCTACCTTGGGTCGCATTTGTCAAGCAATCTCTCGCTTGATGCAGAGATCGACTTCCGCATCGGCAAAGCAGCCTCTATGTTCGGGAGGCTCTGTTCAAGGGCTTGGGATAACAGACACCTTACGGTAAAAATGAAAATGCTTGTTTACCAATCATGTGTCCTAAGCACACTCTTGTATGGAGCAGAAACGTGGACAACGTACGCAAAACAAGAACGCCGACTAAACACATTTCACTTGCGCTGTCTTCGGAACATTCTGGGCATCACATGGCAGGATCGCGTGACAAACGAGTCTGTTCTAGGCAAGGCACAGCTGCCTAGCATCATGGCCATTCTCAAAAAAAAACGGTTACGGTGGCTGGGACACGTGCATCGAATGGAGCAGACCCGTCTTCCAAGGCAAATACTACTGGGAGAGGTTGTGGATGCAAAGAGGTCTGTTGGGCGGCCTATGCTCCGTTACAAAGATTGCGCTAAGCGTGATATGGTTGCGTTTAACATCCCTAGCAATCGATGGGAGGAACTGGCAGAGGACCGTGCCAAGTGGCGACGCCTTATTTACGAAGGTCAATCAAAGCATGACAATGACTGGTTTAAACTACTAAAAGAAAAACGCACTAGGCGTTATGAGCGGGCTTCAAACCCCCGCCCATCTGGGGGCGCATACACTTGTCGGAAGTGCGGCCGGGGGATCCTCTCTCGCATTGGTCTTTTCAGTCATGAACGCAAGTGCCTTCGCGATGCCGCTTAAATCATCTGTCAAAGATGCAGAGGCCTATATATATATATAACACAAATTACGCCCATTGGTAAGAATTCGTAAATCTTAACCGATGATCGTGGGTTCAAATCCGGGCAAGCACCACTGAATTTTCATGCGCTTAATTTGTGATTATAACATATCTCGTGATTGACGGTGAAGGAAAACGTTGTGAGGAAACCTGCATGTGTCTAATTTCACTGAAATTCTGTCACATGTGTATTCCACCAACCCGCATTGGAGCAGTGTGGAATAACCTTCTCCTCGAAAAAAGAAAGAGGAGGCCTTAGCTCAGCAGTGGGATACTCACAGGCTGTTACTGTAACACAAGCTCACTCACTCTTCAAAGTGGAACGATACAAATATTGTAAATTGTGAATATACACACACACATACACAGGCTCACTCGGCCTTCAAACCGGAACGATACAAATATTAGAAATAGAGTTACGCTTGATTATTATTTTTAATTAACTTGTTTATGAACAGAACACGTCATAACAATAGCTTCAAATTATTTATTTTCAAAAACACACAACTATACAACTCTTGTTACAAATTGTCGGTGGCGTATTAACTTTTTTTTTTGTTTCCAGGTGACCTGTATTTTATGTAAGCGTGAGTGATATTGTTGACATTATTTTCGTATATATATCAGAGATAATAAATTTAAGCGGGTATACGACGTCAATTATTTTATTAGAATAGCAACGCCACACAATGTGATTGACAGCTTATGGGTTACTGGTCGGTTGTCAGACGTCAAGTGTGAAAATATAAGACGGATACCAATTTTATTATGCAGCCGACTGATGAAAATATAAAATATAACGGTGTATCAGTCAGTAGCACGTGTGTTCGTTTGTCGAGTGACACACTTGGTCTCTTGCTCTGAGGACAGTGCCAGCGCCGGACGTACCCACTGACTGATTTAATAAAATCAACATGTTGGGCGACAATGGCGGACATTTAAATGGCAATCCATTTGATCCGCGATATACGTATGCAAATATTATTTCACTAAGAAAAGACTTGTACATGCGAATTAATGAAACAATCTGATCTTTTTTTGCATTGAATAATATATCCATCTCGTCCTTTGTACCACAGTTCATCTTGGGAACAGTTTAAATTGCTTTTTCAGACACAGCGCGTCTATTCCAAGTACTAACAACAGTTTCTTCTCGATATTAGTCCGGGATCAAGTTTAAACGGTTTTTGCATTTAAATAAAAAAAGCACTATGTATGCATAAAACATTCAAAGGACACATTTGAAGTATATAAATGGATTAGATATAATACACTGATACACTCTCACTGATATACTTAATAGGAGAACCTATTTTACCTATACAATAAAAATGAAATATATATATACTTTTTGTATTAACTAAACTGTAAATATTTTTGAAATTATTATTATGTCAATTGCCTCTTTAGGTTAGTGGCAAGCCGATCGTGTCGGCGATGCATCGCAGGGAATTGGCGTGTGGGGCCGTAGCTTCCTTCTGTGAGACCGTCATGATCCAGAAGAAGACGGCGGAGCGGGAACGGGAAAGGGCCGATTCTGCTCAATGGAGACGACCTCGGCGTCGTCTTGGCTCTCCCGTAGCCCCGAAGCCTGGGACTTAAATAATAGGGCGTAACCCTAGGTCCATGAATGCGCGAGGTGGGGACTTCCTATTTCAAACGGCCCTGAGAAGGAAGGCTGCCGAGTACACGTTGCGCTGCCGTACGCACTAGCAAGGAGGGGGGGGGGGCGAGATTACCTTCGTTTCCTGAGGAGAGCTCCACCAAACCACGAGCGGAGCACAGCACGAGAGGGACTGCGGAAGAATTATATCAACACGGTCGCGCAGCCTCTCCGATCCGTGCCGAAGATAGCCATGGCAGTGGTTTTAATGGGTAAGATTTCATGTAACTCGGCTGCTGCGTGAAAAAAAAATTACGTGGCGAGCTGGTACAGTGTTGGGTGAAATATCCTGGTAAAAATGCCATTATCATGGATCATAGTAGCTTGTTGAAATCTTATAAGTCACTGACAATGAGTGAGATGTTGAGAACCTTGGTCGTCATGAAATACGTGAAATTTGATCATACGTCATACAAATGCATTATTAAATAATGTTGGTTAAACTTATGTTGCAACATTATTTAACTAAACGAATTAATAAAATCTAAAACCAAAATAAACTTTATTCGATAAGGAGTTTAAATACGTTTAAAGCGTTATATTAAAATTTAACTCAAACGTTTAACTCAAACGTAAAGTTCATACTTGTCGGATGCGTTAAATAAATTATAAGCACAAATTAAAGAGATGGTAACTCTGTGGTGCTTGCCCAGTTTGAACTTGGATCACATCGACTCATAATAATTATATGCATATATTATTTATGTGTAGTATTATTTTTTATTAAGTTTTGCTTGTTTTGTGAAGCAGACGTGAAAAAATTCCTAAAAACAATATCGGTGTTTTCCAAGTATTGAGAAGCTAAACTGAGAAATTAAACATAATATCTAACGCTAGAATGTCTTAAGTTTAACCTTAGAATGAGCTTATAATTTATCTCATACGTAGTTGGGTAGCGTAAAAAAAACATACTTGTCCAACAGTCCGACTGTACCATATACCGCTTACATTTTTACTTTATATTAATATCTAATCTGTATAACAGCACACGAATCATTCTATCAAACTTAAAATTCACGTCTAAAAATTCAGTCAGAATAACAGAAATTTAAATTTTCTTTTAGCGGACACAAAAAGCCGAAACAGGTACTCTGAAATGCCAGAACATCGAATTTAGAACCAGAAAGTTACCTATCGTTTTCAGCAACGTTGGATAGTTTAAAATGCGGACGTCGACCCCACATTCGTAAACGATAGAATAAGACATTCCGTGACCGCGATAGCATTATTTTAAACTTGTTTGCCGTTTTAGTATTAACTAGTTAATTTTATTTCGTCGTTTGTTGTTTCACCGTTTGTGTGAATATTCGTAATATCTACATTCGTAAAAAAGAATTTGGCAATTCAATTTTTTTTTAATTAATTATTTGACAAATTTAAGTGTTATCTTCTATATTTATATCGCTGGATAATTAATAATTTTATTATAAAAATACGTTCTCACAAATACAGGTAAAGTGTTTGTAAGTTTATTTGAGCGAACTGATAGATTAAGAGACCTACCAGTCATAAAAAAAATTTTCAAAAACCTGTTCTTAGCGGATGCCTTCAAAAATCACCCTACGTTCCAAATTTCAACTTTCTAGACTCAGTAGTTTTATTAGTACGTTAATAGTCATGACAATATAAACAATTACAATTGAAGTATCTTTGGGCGCATAGTCTTATTATATATAATAAAAAGTTGTTGGGTTTTGGGTCAGAAAATTCTCAGTAGCAAACCGGAGTCTGGAAATTGGAAGTGTGGACACTCCCGTGTCTCGGAAAGCACGTCAAGCCGTTGGTCCTGTGCTTAAACTCTTTCCGGCCGTGTCGGATTGCTGTCCCATCGGATTATGAAAGCTAGAGAATAGAGAGTGCACCTGTGTTTGCGCACACACTTGCACTATAATATCTCCCGTGTAGTTGAATAATCTCTCTTGAGATTGGCCGCCCTGGCCGAAATCTGTCTGGAGGATATTACTATATATATGTTATCTTCTAAGCTATAATATCTGTTTAATTTACCAGTTAAACTTGACCAGAAGTTAGATGGTGGTTAGTACTTTACAAGCCCGAGGAAGTTACTAACCACTTATCAATTATTCAAACGCTAACTAACAATCATTTGTGCTATGCGCCGGTTTGAAGGATAAGCAAGCCAGTGAAATTACCGGCAAAAATACTTAGTACTTTAGATTAGCTGTAATTATAAGTTAGTGGTAACTATCCAGACGGGCTTGCACTTAACCCAACCAAGTAAGCATAATTAAATTTAAAACAAAACAATGTATATAAAAATGAAACAAAGGTATACTTACTAATTATTATCTTTTTAAGCACTGCCAATGTCTTTGGGTAGTGGTGACCACCGGCTGCCTTACTTTATTTAATAAATTTAAAAAAATCAGTTCGTGTTTATAAATGTCAAATTATTAAAAAATACTTGTCAAAGCTTAGCAGCTGGGCTAAGGCAACTTCTCCCTTTGCGGGGTTGATTGAAGCTTATTCCACCATACTGCTCCAATAAGGGTTGCTTACATATGGTAGAATTTCAATGAAATAAGACACATGCAAGTTACTTCGTGATGTTTTTCTTCAACGCCGAGCACGATATTTATACACAAACTAAGCACATTATGAAAATTCAAGCAAGCACTTAGATATAAATCCACTGTCTTCGGTTAAGATTCACGCGTTCCAACCACTGAGCTATCTCGGCTCACGGTCATTATTAACAAACATCTAATTATAAATTCGTATTTAAGCTTGGAAGTTAATTACATTATTGTGTAATTAGTCAAGCGTGATATTATATGCAGAGAAATATATTATGATTTTCATAAAATACTGTCAGATGCAATTTGTGTTTGTAGTTATCATTATTTCGGATAGCAGTTTATTAAATAATTGTACTAATACTGTTTTTAGATTAAATCTTAATAATCGTATTTGATTAATGAATGAACATTATTTATTTGTAAATATAATATGCATTCTCCAATCCGCTGAAGCTTGGTGGGATAAACACTAAGCCACAGAAATATCATGATTCATTTATGTATTACAAACTTATCTCTATAATTTAGTTCTTTCTGTCAGATTAGTGTAAGTAAAATGAGCTTATTACATTAATGTATGTACACTCAAAATAGTGTATCATTATATAAGATAAGTAATGTACCTATAATAGTTTGGGACTAGTTTGGTTCTCTGTATCTCGAGAGGCCGTCGAGGTTGGTGCCAACAGTCAGGACGTGGACTTACAGAGATGGAGTAGCTCTGATATTCCGATGCCCTTGCTTTGAGTAGGAGTTAGCGTTTTACGCCGTTTAAGTTAACATCGTAAAATGTCACCCTTAAACAGCAAATTAGACTTTTGTCCTGTGGGATATACAACTAGTGTGGTGTGTTTAAATGTATATTAAAAACTATACTTAAGTTAGATCTCAAAGCATTTCACATATCTACAAATGTTATAGTGCAACTGTGTGTGCAGAAACATAGGTTTAATCTCTATTCCCTAACTCTCATCCGATGGGACGGCAATCCGACACGACCGGAAAGAGTTCAGGCGCAAGACCAAGGCAGTGTACACGCTTACAAGTTGCGGACTCCGGGCTGCTACTAAGAATTTTCGACAAAAAAAACCAATAACTTTTAATTGGCCAGACATGAGATTTTAACCCAGGACCTCCAGGAATACCATTGTCAAAAAATGCCTTTAATTTACTTTAGTAACAATATTATACAATTCCTAAAAATTGTTATGTAATATTATTTCTTATTCGACATTATATTATTTATCGCTTTTGGTCCCACGCTTCACCCACATTTTAATCATTCACCTCAATTCGACCATATTAAATACAGTCACGTCTTCTTGTACGTTTTGATCTATTATGCTCTACTCCTAGCTAATAATAGAACCTTATTCAAATCGAATGAAAAATTGTCTTAAATTAACTCAGCGTACTTAGAGACCATCTTAGACATAATAAATAAAGTACTGATCAGATTAATATGAAACTTTTCCATTATGCTAGAAATTTATAGCTATAATATATCAAAAATTTCTGGATCTCTTAAATATCTAGATAAAATTTTGCAACATTATATAAAATTCTATTAATTTTAAAGACAGTTCTTAGTCATACACTCCTGGTGGAGTTGTCGTGATAATGGACCGTCTGCGAGGTTTCAACTTTTACGTACCTTCTCTATCTCTCTCTATTCACACAACACTCTATTTGAACATTTTATGGACGATTTAACGAGGTTTGCTTTCTTGTAGATTGATTGACCTTCGATTCTTTCTTGTGCAATTTGTTGTTCATAGGAGCTTTCGTTGCGGGTGGTATATCCAAATATTTTAGGATACACTTGCACAATCGAGGAAAGTATTTGCTTGAGACGAAGCTCTTTGCTTTTTGTAAGTCCCAAATTGCCATATTATGTACAGCAACAGCCTGTGAACATCCCACTGGACTAAGGCCTCCTCTTCCTTTTTGAGGAGAAGGTTTGAAGCTTATTCCACCACACTGTTCCAATGTGGGTTGGTGGAATACACATGTGGCAGAATTTCAGTGAAACTAGACACTTACAGGTTTCCTCACGATGTTTTCCTTCACACTTCAAGCACGTGATAAATTATAACCACAAATTAAGCACATGAAAATTTAGTGGTGCTTGCTCGGGTTTAAGCCTACGATCATCGGTTAAGATTCACGTGTTCTTACCACTGTCATATTATGTAACGGGAAGCAATAACAACTAGTACGTTATATCTAATCTAATTTTTACTAATATTTTTTTACTATACTTTCTGTTATTTCCGTTGCTAAGCGCGACACTCCCGTTATTCAGGTTGCTATGGGCAACAGGCCATTTTAATTTTTTTTTTCTGTTAATGATTTAGGTACCAAATATTTAAACAAAAGTACTAAATATTACTTAATAGTTACTAAATACTGGTAGTATTTTAAAGCTGATCTGTCACTTATAAATTTTGTGCAAGAAGTTAGTCCAATATTACTCACTGTGTCTGAAATTCGTTCTATTTGGACGACAAGTTGACGTTATTGTTCACGATATTTATTTATGAAAGTATATATTTATTGGCCCCCGTGCAAAGTCTGAAATAATAAATAAGTATATTAACATTCTAAAAACTACTAACTCAAGTAACTTCATGTAGACTATTTGCTAATAAGATAAGACCTTTGCACTTTCTTTAATGATAAAGTTTCTGTATCATTCACTATCCGAATTTGGTAAAGATTTTAGATATCATACAAAACATTTAGTTATACTTGACTTTAACGAACTTGCTTAGACGTGTTTTAGTTTTAATATAAAAAATAGATGTTAAATTAATTGATATCATCTTTCTGATTTACTTTGAAGATTGTTTCTGTATTTTTAATATATTTATCTATTGCTTATAATGTAACTAAAATACAAAACTTACCCAATACAAATAAAAATCTCTAAATAGTAAAAAATCAAATGTGTTTCTCTTTTGCCATTGTAACCTTATTATAAGTATCTAAGAATATTTTAATACAAACGCCGTCAGATATGTCAAAGTTAGTAAGATTATGTTGTTAAGTAGAAAATGAGCTGATAACCTTTAAACTCCTGAAAAGAGCTTCATAATTTATATCCAAGAGTCATTTCGATCACATCAGGTTACAAACAGAAAAAAATCGCAACAAAATCGGTCCCTTATTTTGGAAGCTACGATGACAGGGACAGGCACACAAATACACACATTAAACTTATAACAAATCTCTTTTTATATCTGACTGACTGAAACTGGCTTGACTGTGGATGATTAGTCAAATACATAACACATCAGATGTCACAGTATAGTATTATAAATATAAGTATACTACCACTACAGAAAATGTAGATCAAGTTATTCGAATCAGTATTTATTGCAGATATACAGATTTATGCGGTATACAGATATAAAATAGAGAATGTAAAAATTAAAATAAAATGAAAACTGAATTAAATTATTTGATTTGTTGAAGTTATACTGAACAAATGAAATGATAAGAAATAAAACTAAGTATAAAAATAGAAAATAAGCAAAATAAACATAAATCAATTTACATAATCCGAAATTATATTTGATTGACTTATATAATATTTATAGTTTTCGTCCGCGGATTTAACCCTCGTGCGATGTAATGTGTTAAACAATGTATAAGCTACCTATTCCAAATTTTATCTAAATTCCCGACATTTTGTATATGTTAACGTTGCTTGCCTGGAAGAGATCGCTATGTTGCGATAAGGCCACCAAAGTTGTATGCTAATTAGGTTGTATCCATATACTGGCTTGATATTTAGATATATAAAATATGGTTCTATCTATATTTTTAAAATAAAACTACAATATTTGTACAGTTTAAGATCTTCCGATGGTTACTAATTGTTTGCAACTCCATCGAAACAGGGATAAAACATTATGCTCACAATTTTATGATTGCGCTGAAAATTTGAATATAATATGTATATAAGATGAAAACTATGCCAACATATGATTCGTCTGTTTTTGTAAGTATAATGGCGTAATATTATATATATAATAGATAGGTCGGATGATAGTAAATGTTCATCATTGGCCATAGACATTGGCACCGAAATTTTGTCCATTCCTTACATAACCAATATGCCACCAACCTTGAAAACAGATGGCTCCCTCACCCTTCAAAAGGGAACAAAAAAATACTAAGCACCATAGCCAGAATAGATACCACCAAGTATACTACTTACTACTAAGTAAGTATATATATATAATAGATATAATGAAAAACTATATATATTTTAAAAGAGAATACCAACATATATATTATTTAAAGAACTAAACCATAAACATACCTTCACAAAAACCTTAAATGAAAACTTACATCTGAAGTTGTACTTAAGTATTTCTTTACGGAAAACGAACAAGTTTCCTCTGACCACCTCGTTAAAAATAATTCAGACCACTAACGCCCCTTGCAACTTTCTCTCGTGCCCCAACACAGTTTACCTGAAACATAAGATAAATTTTCACACAAACACCCAATTTTATTACGATATTAACGACTAAATGTTACTTCCGTGTTGTTTAGATTTAGAAGTCCAAAGCATGCACTTGTAGAGAAATAAACATGTGCATGGTGCGATCATGTTCTTATTTAACATAATTTGTTAGTATATATGGATCCTTTACTTTTCTTCAACATCGCTACCAAATGCAATCCTGGTTTTATAAGTTTAATATTTTAATAACCTTTTTTTTTATTTGTGACAATTTGTCATAAAAACTACTTTTTGGGGTAATTTTTAAATTTTTATTATGGCTAAACCAACTTTTTTTAAGCATGTTTTTTATACTTCTACCGACTGATTGGTTCGGAATTCTCTTTATTCGGTTCGTTTGCTAAAATTAAAACTATTTTGTGTACGTCTTCAAGTAGTCTTAATGCTTGCAAATTTCTTTCGTCGATTCATCTCAGGGCTGGGTGTTTCTTTTCCGAACCGTTGGTAGTTTCTAGTTTGACTATCAATAAGCAAGTGTAATGCTTCAATGTTAAATAAAGCATTTTGATTGGTTTTGATTTGATTTGTCTTTTTCCCTAACAATGGTGACAAATGTGAAGTCATCAGTAACAGTAACAGCCTGTGAATGTCCCACTACTGGGCTAAGGCCTCTTCTCCCTTGTTGAGGGGAAGGTTAGGAGCTTATTCCACCACGCTTCTCCAATGCGGGTTGGTGGAATACACATGTGGCAGAATTTCAGTGAAATTAGACACATGCAGGTTTCCTCATGATGTTTTCCTTCACCGTCAAGCACGAGATAAATTATTATCACAAATTAAGCACATGAACACTCAGTGGTGCTTGCCCGGGTTCAACCCACGATCATCGGTTAAGATTCACCCGATCATACCACTGGGCCATCTCGGCTTTGAAGTGAACAAAATAAAACATTTTTATGATACAGAAAGTGAGATGATCACTTACTTTTAATTGACATTTTTTTCTAGAGACATCTTATTGATTATGTCCTCGTACCTTTTAGTATTCAATTAACTATATATTATAGTAAGACTATTCTTAATCTTTTTTTCCATTTTTTTTCTAAATAAGTGTGCAATAAAGATATTTATTATTATTATTACGACCGACATATTCACAATTCTCATAGTCTGACAGGACGATGAGTCAACATATTTGGATAAACTCCATAGTACTACTGGTCTACGTTGCTCTTCTACTACATGTATAACCACTGGGACATCGTGGCAGAATAAACACCAAGCCTAAGAGGAGAGAAAACATTTATTCAGCAGTGTGATACAGGGTGCACTCGGTATATGTGATATACCACAAAACAAAATGTATTAAAATGTATTTAAGTTCGAACATAAGTAATTTAATTAAAAATACTTTATAAATTATCAAATGAAGATATCGCTTTATTGTAGTTTGATTTACATTCGATATTATTCACATCACTCCGGTGTTCACTCTTGCAACAAAATTTATTATATGTATGCGCAATGAATTACCTTTGCACTGACGAATGCAGATCAAATCGTAGGATTTATTTTAAGCGATATATTATCCGAGTTTGTTTTCATTAATATAATTACATTTTGTACTTGCTGCTTCGCGCGTTTTTACGTGAGTTAAACCTTCCTGCTTAATTTGTGCGCCGTAGTGTGATGTTAAATAGCCTGTAACATTAAGAATAGGGCTATGAAATGCAAAAGGCTTTTTTAAATAGTTATAGAGATTGACAAATTTATATTAACAAAAAAAAATAAAAAATCTTTGATATAATATTTATTTTTATTATTATTTTATTTAAAACTTTTTTGACCAAAAAAATATGTGGAACAAAAGTCGGACTTAATGCCTAAATTCATTCTCTGCCAGTCAACCTTTAGGCTAAGCAGAAATCCATGAAGGCGGTAATTAGTAATCGAACATATATATACATACAAATATAACATCAACAAAATAAAGACAGAGCTATAATACATATAGTAATATAATAATAAATAAGCGTATGAATAAAAGTGTATTATAGATGTCATAAGATGACAAGAACCAGGAACTTTCTGTAAAAGTATAGTTAAACTGGTTGGTAGATTTCTGCTTACCAAGAGTGGTACCACTTACACATTTTGTATTGCTATCAACACTTGATAATATCGTGTTCGAATTTGAAGGGTGATATAGCAAGTATAATTACAGGCACAAAGAATAAAGAAATTAAATCTCATAATTTCATAATCTACATTCCAAAGTGGTGGTAGCTTTACATTAAATTTAACATGACGATTCAAAAGTGCTTATAAGAGTATATTTGAATATATAATGTGTACACAACTGTCCAAAAAATACATATTATATATATATAATTATTTATAATTATTATTAGTATACATGAAGTATATATACTAATAAAACCTTACGTAATCTCGAGTAACAATGACTATATATATATATATATATATATATATATATATATATATAAATATACTTTTAAGTTTGTTATTTGATTTGGATTGCTAGCACTGTATCAATAAGGACTTCACAGTGCCTGTAAAGAGCAACAGCCTGTGAATGTCCCACTGCTAGGCTAAGGCGTCTTCTCCTTTTTGAGGAGAAGGTTTGGAGCTTATTCCACCACGCTGGAATGAATTACAAACACAAATTAAGCACATGAAATACTTGCCCGGGCTTGAACCCACGATTCGGTTAAGATTCCCGCGTTCTAGCCACTGGGCTATCTCTGCTTCGGCCTGTAAACAGAAAAATAAAAAAGACAAATTGTTCTATCGAATAATTACTCTTATTTATTTATTTTTTTAACATGATATATAAATATATTAAGAGGTCAAGTTAAATAACGAGCATATGGTTAAATCATACAGCCAATTTTAGCACATAAATAATCTGTCATGCTTCTCATCTTTAAGAATCATGTATGACAAATAGATCCCGAAAAACTTTAAGCTTAAAATATATCTAAACGTAATTGTTACTGATACTCCAGGGAATTCTCATTTGTCATCCATTATAAGAACACTTAGCTTTACGAACATTTGAGTACGTGGAAAATTAGACAACTAACTGACATTGAAACTAGTAAAAAACTTATAATATATTTTTTGATGTTTTCGGTGTGTTTTGAGATATGCTATATTATTTAAGACTGCCTCGTTGGTCTAGTGGCTAGATATAAGGCCGCTAACCCGGACGTCCTGGGTTCAATTCCCAGGTCGGGCCAATACAAAAGTAATTGGGTTTTTTGTCAGAAAATTCTCAGTAGCAGCCCGGCGTCTGGAAGTTGAAAGTGTACACAATCCCGTGCCTCGGAAAGCACGTAAAGCCGTTGGTCCTGCGCCTGAACTCTTTGCGGTCGTGTCGGATTGCTGTCCCATCGGATTATAAGAGTTAGGGAATAGAGAGCGCACCTCTGTTTGTGCACACACTTGTGCACTTTAATATGTCCTACGCAGTTGGCTAATCCCTCTTGTAGACACTAAGTAGACATAATGCCAGTATTTAAAATTTGTAGGATCGAATTCGGGCAAGCACAGATTTTTCATGTTTGTTTATTTTATTATAATTCATCTCGTGCTTAGTTCTTAAAAAAAAAACTTTGGAACTTGCATGTTTCGAATAAAATTCCATTACCGTGGAACATCTTTAAGGTATAAGCTTCGAAACATCAAGAAGAGGTGATATCTCTGCCCAGCAGTGGGACAATCACCGACTGTTGTTCTTAGCAATATTGATTTCTATTTCTACAGACTTCTTTATGTATGTGTGTGTTTGTTACGTGTTAAATTTGTCATAATCCATGACTTTTAAACATAAAATTAATAAACGCATCTAATTTATATTTTTTACAATAACATTATACAATAATTATTATAATAATAAATTATACAATAACATTTTACAATAATTATTATTTTCTAAAGAGATGTAATATTTAATTCATTCTTTTATCTTACAATGAATTGCAATGAAATTGAATGTCAGACTATTTATAATCTTGGAGATAAGACTACATTCAAATTTTTTATCAAAATATGTCAATGTTTATCAATATTTGTATCTGACCCGTTGATCTGCTACCTACTTTGTACGACTGCAAATCTGACAAATTGCCCGTGTTCAAATGCTTTTATTTTAATTTTCGCTGGGATAACGCGTTTACGCGTTTCGACGCGAAACGAGGTATGTGGGGCTCACCAGCGCTGAATTCGCCGGAATACCCACTAAAAAACCAGCGATACCCGATCCGTTATTTCGGGGGACGACACGGGATCGCTTGTACATACTACTGTGATGTCCCGACGATCGGCGCGCCTCTGTAGAGCTCCAAATTCTAGGGGGTTCTCGGGGTACAGTACAGACTCCCTAGCCCCGGCAACACTTACGGCGGGAGGAGAAGGTGTGCATACCGCTAACGCCTTTCCCCGGTTTTCTTCGGCGAAGCGGGTAGGCACAAGCACTGTCCTCACGCTCCCGCTCCACGGCCTCCTTCTGCGACATGACGTTTTCGCAGAAAGAGACTATCTCCTTCCAGCACCTCTCGCTCCCTGGCATTTATCACGATCGGCAGCGAGAAGTCTCCGCCTACAATGGCCGCCAGGGAATGGCACTGAGGCCTCCATGCGCCACACTCAATCAGGTTGTGACGCACCGTGTCCGAAGGCGTGCCGCGCAGGAGGATGTCACCTTCCGCCTCTCTATCCAGTTCAGATACCTACCGAAGTACTTACCGGGCACGCCCGGTAAGTACCTGCACCTAAATGTGAGTATGCCGTGACTTTGTTCCACCCAGCACTCAAGTGGGGATAGACCGCCTCCACTGTCGAAAGGCCTGCCAAGGGGGACCACAGGTCCTCTTCCTACCTGCGAATCAAGGCTTGCTGGGCTAGAGCGAGTCAGACTCGCTTTACCTCCGCCAATGTTGGACGGTCGCCGCTCGACCTCGCTTCCACCCGAGACTGATAGCATATTCACATCCTAGGTTGAGCTAATAAAAAGGCAAACCTTTTCTTTCTGTGACGTACAGACTTGCCTACACATAAATATTATAATTAAATTAAAATTAAATGTATGCATTAATAATTGACCTAAAATGGTACAATAAAATTAAATATTTAGACTAATATGGAAATTTCATTAAATCTAGTTATTCGATTTTGGAATCACCCCATTATCATATTTACTCGTGCAAATATGCTAATATAAGCTATCACTGTTTGCGTTGTGGCTTAGAGTTTAGAATCACGCTAAGTAATTCATTAATATGAAGTATGTAGTGTACATAATAACATTATAACATTATTAATATATGTTTCGGATTTGAAACAGATTTTTTTTATAATTTTAAAAATAAAATATAGCCTTTGCCTCCACTACTAAGGGGAGCCAACAACAACCTAGGCTCTCTACCGTCAACCTCACCTGCTTGTGGTACATCCTGCTAATCAACGAACGAGGCTCTGGCGACTGAAATCGTGGTGGTATAACCACAAAAATGCCGGAATCCGAAAATGCAAATCCTGATAGCGGGCAACAGCACTATTAGTGAAAGATTTCCAGCCACTGCGGTCACCAACCCGCCTGCCAAACGTTTACCACGTTTACCACCTAAGGCAAATACCCCCCTATGAGCAACGACAAAAATTCACGGCCTCCAATTCCCGGTAATCGCACGGTATTCCTAGTCATGGTAACGCTGCGATGGGGGGTGCTAAGAATCCCCGGGCTACGGCAGGGTACCACAAACGGCGAATGTTTCTGGCCACGTATAATGGACGCTCTCTGCGGCTGGACGAACATCTGACAGAATTGGAAGTAGAGTTAAGTCGTATTATTATATTAACTGGGATATAGTCGGTCTATCAGAAATCCGAAGACAGGGCGAGGACACGATGACACTAGATGCCGGTCACTTACTCTACTTCCGAGAAGGACATCAACCATCCCAAGGTGGCGTCGGCTTTTTGATACACAAGTCACTCAGAAGCAATGTTGTGGAGGTCGGCAGTGTGTCGGCGAGGGTGGCATACCTCGTCTTAAAGATAAACGAGAGGTATGCCTTGAAGGTTATACAAGTGTAAGCCCCAACGTCTACATACACTGACGAAGAGGTCGAAGCTATGTATGAAGACATAGTGAAAGCTATGTCTCGTACCAATACCTTCTACACAATTGTTATAGGTGACTTCAATGCCAAAGTGGGAGTACAAGAAGATGGTGAATCGAGGGTAGGAAAATTCGGCTATGGGCCAGAAATCATCGGGGGCAAATGCTGGTAAACTTCCTCGAGGCTCAGGGATTATTGCTGATGAATTCATTTTTCCAGAAAAAGCCCCAAAGGAAGTGGACCTGCCGAAGCCTCGATAATATAGCGATGAATGAGATCGACTTCATTTTATCCAATAAGCACCAAATATTCAGGGATGTCTCCGTGATCAACAGGGTAAACACTGGAAGTGATCACCGCCTGGTAAGAGGCACCCTGAATATTAACACTAAAATAAAACGATCGCGGTTAATGAAGTCGACTCTTAGACCAACTCTGCCTCAGGTTGAAGCTGGTTGCGAAAGCTTCCAACTGGAACTACAGAACCGATTTGTCATGTTGGAAACCAGGCAGGGCATTGACGACGCCACCAATGGTCTGGTGCGTGTCATCCGCGAGGTAGGCCAAAATTACTTTCAACAAAAGAGCAATGGACGTATGTCGAAGCTCTCAGGTGAAACTTTGAACGAGATGACGAGGAGATGAGAACAGCAGAACATGACGCTATCTGAGTGTCAGGCACTTAACAGGAAGGTTAAAAAACTAATAAGGCGTGACACAAGACGAGCGAATACCCGGAATATTGAAGATGCTATAGCACTTAATAGGGGCTCAAAGGTTCTTGCAAAGTCACATACCTCCTGTTGTCACCTGACAAAACTCAGAACCATACAAGGCACAACCGTCACCTCAAAACCAGAGATTCTAGCTGAAGTCGAAAAGTACTATGTCGATTTATACTCATCACGAGTACCTCCACCTGAGTCACACAGTGCGGATGACCCACGAGCCAGACTAACACGCCACCTATCAGACGATCATACCGACATCGGTTTGGGCGAGATTAGGATTGCTCTCGGGCAACTTGGAAACAACAAGGCTCCAGGAGATGACGGAATTACCTCAGAGCTTCTCAAAGCAGGAGGCACACCAGTTCTGAGAGAGCTGGCTAACATCTTTAATTCCGTCCTCCACAATGGTATAACACCGAAGACATGGAGCAGAAGTGTGGTAGTGCTGTTTTTAAGAAGGGCGATAAAGCTCTTCTGAAAAACTACCGCCCCATTTCACTTTTAAGCCATGTTTACAAATTGTTTTCGAGGGTAATCACGAACTTCCAACCCGTGGAACAGGCTGGGTTCAAAAGGCTTCAGTACCGTAAACCACGTACACACACTAAGGCAAATAATACAGAAGACCGAGGAATATAATCAGCCTCTATGCCTAGCGTTTGTAGACTACGAAAAAGCCTTCGATACCATCGAGACCTGGGCTGTTCTGGAATCCATGCAGAGATTCCTAATTGACTGTCGGTATTTCCAGGTTGTGAAGTGTTTGTACGAAGCCGCAACCATGACCGTCCAAGTACTAGTTCAGAGCAGAATACCAATCCAATTGCATCGCAGGGTAAGACAGGGAGATGTAATCTCACCGAAACTCTTTACCAATGCATTGGAGGACGTCTTCAAGACGCTCGATTGGAACGGACGCGGTATTAATATAAATGGCCAACACATTACACATCTGCGATTTGTCGACGACATTGTCATCATGGTGGAGATTTTGCAGGATTTGGAAGAGATGCTAAACAGCCTGAGCAATTCTTCAAGGCAAGTAGGTCTCGGGATGAACATTGAAAAGACCAAAATTATGGCAAACCGTCATGTATCCCCGAGACCAGTGGTCGTAAATGGCTCTCCACTTGAAGTTGTTCAGGAATATATCTACCTGGGCCAAACTATACAACTTGGCCGGCACAACTTTGAGAAGGAGGCTAAAAGAAGAATACGTTTGGGCTGGGCGGCATTCGGGAGGTTACGTCATATTTTTGAATCGTCGATCCCACAGTCGCTTAAGACCAGGGTCTTCAATCAGTGCGTCCTACCTGTAATGACTTACGGTGCTGAATCGTGGACACTTACCGTAGGACTGGTCCACAAATTTAGGGTCGCTCAGCGAGAAATGGAACGTGCGATGCTTGGGGTTTTTCTGGCAGATAGAATCCGAAATGAGGACATTCGCCAGAGAACTAAAGTCACCGACATCGCACATAGAATTAGCTCGCTGAAGTGGAAGTGGGCTGGTCATGTCTCCAGCCGCATTGATGGCCGATGGAGCCGACACGTGTTAGAGTGGAGACCACGCTAAGGCAAACGTAGTGTAGGACGCCCTGTGACAAGATGGGCCGACGATTTAAAAAAAGTGGTAGGTTCGGGATGGATGCAGACTGCCCAAGATCGGGATGGTTGGCCTTCTATGGGGGAGGCTTTCATCCAGCAGTGGACGGCAAAAGGCTGATACTCCACTACTGGAAAAAAGCCTACCCCATAGAGTGCCAACGATCTTGGGCAGTCAAGAGACTACGACAACCTTAGGGGAGTCGACAACGACCATAGGCTCCCCTACCATCAACCTCACCTGCTCGTGGTGCATATTTCTTAAAAGTACCAATCTATGGGTATACGTGACCATTTACCATCAGGGATTACTTGCGCGTGCGCATACCTAATCTATACAAAAATATCTTTCAAATCTTTCATATAAAAAGGTTGTAATTACATTAAACTAAAACTGGTAATACTAAACGTCCTAATTCCAACATTTTGATCCACTAGATTCTGATTTTTTTTTTATATGCCCCGGGATGGCAAATAATTATTTGGTAGTGCGACAAAGAAAGGAGTTGCCAAATTTCTTTGTGCGCGATGGAATTGATGTCACAGTTAGGCGGTGACATCGAGAACCAGCTCGCGTGGACTTAAGAAGGAAGGGGGAAGCAGGAATTAGAGAGAATAATTGCTCAGAGCACTCGCCGTGATACAGTCGATAGAAAGCGCTCAGTGCTGCTATCTCGCGACGCAATTGTAAAGGTTCAAGGGTGTTTGTGACCTTTACGTCGCCAATAATGCGTATTGCACGTCGCTGCAACCGGTCCAAGGCCTCCAGTAGGTACTTAGCGGAGCCATCCCAAAGGTGCGAGCAATATTCAACGCAAGACCGTACCTGTGTTTTGTATAACAGGCACAGTTGTTGTGGCGTGAAAAAACGCCGCACCTTGTTCAGAACTCCGAGTTTCCGTAAAGCTGTTTTTATAATAGCCTCGATGTAATCCCTTGGACTAAGGTCGATAAAATAGAATGGAATAAATGTATGAAGTGACACAGGAGTTCTCTAATAATTGCTGCGTATTTTCAGCTGATAATCGAAAACCTAATAATTATAAGTAGATATTGTATTTAAAATACTATTTCTTAGTTCTTACATAATATATTGAAAGTTTTAAATAAAGTAAAATTCTCGGGAAAGAATGAAAGGAAAAGGCCTGTCGGTCTTTAAAGAGCTATTCTTTTGAGAATGCACTGTGCATTGTTACAAGATATAATACATCATTCATCCTTCTACCATTGGGTGACTAGGTGCCTCAGGAAAAGACACCCCTACACTATTAACTTTTCACACATTCGCATGAATCGTTTAGCTTTCTCATTTCTCATATATATGAATATCCAGGAGGCAATTGTGTTTCCGGAGCAAAATAATTTGGATATCTTCCATGTAAGTATGGATAGGCGGCCCATTTGCATCAATATACATTTACTTATTTAAGAGGTCATATTTAATCACAAACGTTATAGAAATGGATAAGTAGTTAGATTCTGTACCATAAAGTACAGTGTTGACTATTATTACTGCTAATATAAAGGCACACAACATTACAATTGTGATGAAATATTATAAATAAGCTGAGATGGCCCGGGCAAGCACCACAGAATTTTCATGTGCTTAATTTGTAATTATAATTCATCTCGTGCTTTACGGTGAAGAAAAACATCATAAGGAAACCTGTATGTGTCTAATTTCACTGAAATTCTGCCACATGTATTCCACCAACCCGCATTGGAGCAGCGTGGTGGAATAAGCTCCAAACCTTCTCCTCAAAAAAAGGGAGAGGAGGCCTTAGCCCAGCAGTAGGACATTCACAGGCTATTACAATACAATACACAATACATTATAAATAAGTAAGCTTAACAGCATATAAGGAAGATAATGAAAATATGGAAATAACTATTATAATATAATATTCTGGTGCTGATACAGACAACTGATATACTACATATAATACTTTTCTTTTTTAATTACATACTTATATAGATAATTACACCCTGACTCAGGACAAACAGACATGTTCATGCACACAATTTTCCGTCCTGAGTGGGAATCAAACCCACAACCTTCAGCGTGAAAACCAAGTATCTACCAACCACGCCAACCGGCCCGTCACCGGTATAATACAGAATCACTTCAAATTAAATGTGCATATGTTTGCGTTATTTATTTAAACATAAATCTATTATATTTTCATATTAAGATTAAAAAAAGATAAGTACAATTATATTTAAAAAAATTATAACGTTAAAGTAAAATACAATTATGCCTAATGATCCATTTGGTAGCATAATATATTATACAATATTTTTTTAATCTTTTACGTCAAAGATACAAAGATAATTAAAATACAAGCTTAATCCATACATATAAGGTTTAATCTTGAAAGGTATATTGGTGCTTGCTAACTGGTGTGGAGAGCAGTCACGACCTATAGCTGATATTATTAGCACCTGCAGAGGCTTTCAGGGAATTAAATGACGTCGACCGATAAACGCTTTTAGCGACACGCAACTAAGTTAACGTTGAAAGACCTTTGCAATTTGATTGTCCATATCTATACATAGCATTTATTTTATAGTCTGTGCATAAATAGTAATTATTATATATTTTTTTTTATTTTTTCCTTTATATTATGATATAAAACTCGGTTAGATTATTATAAAATATTACTAGAGTATCTGTATTTTTTATATTAAGCAAATAATAATCTACATTTTTAAATTGGCTACAAAAAGATTGACAGATACTCATAATGGCAGGAAACTGGTTTAATTTTTCTTATGGGGCATTGCGTGTTATTCGTTTTGTTTCTGAGTTGAGATCAAGTTATTTCAATATTAATGAGAATTTTTTGGAGTAGCATTAGATGAACAACCTATTTATATATTTTTAAATAACTCGCATTTTCTCAGAAATGACGTTATACAGATTACAAACATGCAAAATTTAATTACGATCGGTTCAGTGGTTCAGTCGCGATGAAGTAACAAACAGATTGACAAAGTTACTTATTAAGGAAATGTGATGTTCAAAAGAAAAAAAAAACATTAAGAAGCTTTTACTTAGCAACACAAATTATGAGCTCGATAGCCAGTTTCATAACTTAACAGAAAATGCGCAAATATTTGTGAACTCTGTATTCCCATACTCCTTCAACGTTTTCCGATTGTCTGGTGAGACGGCAATCCGACACTGGAAAGAGGTCCAGCGATAGAAGAACTTTGGGATTTGAACCCAGGACTTTTAGATCTTCAACCTGGTAAAATGTTCACTAAAACATATTAATAATAGAAGAACTAAAATCTTTCTATGGGTATTAAGGTACCAGTTGTTACTCAACTATGTACTTTCTTACCATTATTTGGGACAGTGAATATGTTTTTACGACAGGATCAACCTAATCTGAGAATATGTTAAGTTGAATTTATATATAAAAAACATCAGCACATAGAGGAAGGGGAATCAAATCTCCTGTTTGTTTTATATACAATAGGAAATTGTAGCTTGTAATGATTATGTTAAATAAAAATAATAATACTCCGATGTTTTGATAATGGTACTTCTCTGGTATTTCTTTAAGGATCTTTTATTAAAAAATAAAAATAATATAAGATTAACACTTATGACAATCGATACGAAGATATGTGTATTCAAAATTTGATTGAACACGTTGGTCTTGTGGCTGGATATAAGGCTGAGGTTCCCGGAATCCTGGGTTCAAGAAAGTACGTACAGCCGTTGGTCCTGCGCCTGAACACTATCCGGTCGTGCATTGCCGAATTATGAGAATAATATTTCCTCTATAGTTAGCTTTGGTCTTTTGATTGGCCGCTGTAGAAGAGGCAGAGGAATCATTATCATCGTCATATTCAAAACTGATTATTCAATTTTCACCCTACTTATAAACTTTGTAAAGCTATTATATAGTTGTACGATAAAAATAATAATTATAATAAATAACTTTAACACACTCACAAGGAAAAAAAAAAGAAAAAAAGCAAATACAAGTAAAAAAGAACAAGACGAACAAAAGCTTAAGAATAGTCATGCTATATAAACAAAATTTCGGACTGTGATATGATGTATGCAAAGTACGGCTTTATCACTTAAGTAGTGATCTCTTCCAGACAACCCTGTATTAAGATACTTATACTAAAATACAATTAAAATTCTACGAAAATAACAAAGTTCCAGTGACAAAAGTAATATAAATTAAATTAACTTATTGAATAACTTCAGTACTAGTAGAAGATTATTCCAACAAAGAGAGCATTTTTTCTTTATAGAATATATATGAAAAGCTTTAACCCTTTGTATCTAAGAAAACGAATTTATTACATTTCAGTGACATACTTTAAAATATTTAGCTTAGTGGCAGTTCAAAGCGAAGATACGCTTAGATAGGGCTGCCAAAAGTTAAAAATTGTAATAAATATTCATAATTTTTAAATATCATTTTGTTTTATATTATATTTTAAATATGTTTAAGTGTTATAAATAGTAAGATACAAATTAAAATAATTAGTAATTAATTCATTAGTTAATGGTTTAAATATAGAAAGACAAACAATACGAAATAAAAATAATGGTAAATTAATCGATTAATAATAGATTTTTTTTTAAAGTAATAAGCCTGATGATTTAAATAAAATATTTTCACGTTAGTGAAAATAGCAATTTTAGCTCTATAATTTTGACTATTAATTTACAATACATGTAATATCACAGTAACAGCCTGTTAATGTCCCACTGCTGGGCTGAGGCCTCCTCTCCCTTTTGAGGAGAAAGTTTGGAGCTTATTCCACCACGCTGCTCCAATGCGGGTTGGTAGAATACACATGTGGCATAATTTCAATGAAATTAGACACATGCAGGTTTCCTCACGATGTTTTCCTTCACCGTCAAGCACGAGATGAATTATAAACACAAATCTAATGTAATATATTAAATACAATATATATTATTATAATATATTATTTAAAGAAAAAACGTTATTTATTGTTACAGTCACACCGAAATATTTTTTTAGTTAATTTGTTTTATTTTCAATGTTCACTATTTTGGCAGCCCTATTCTTGTAGACATGCAGTACAAAGGCGGGCAAAAGAAACGTTTAAAATTCCCTTTCTTTCCTTTTGACAAAAGTCGCCCGGGATCGTTATCACGCAGAACTTGCTTCTTCGTAATTGTTTTCGATTCGTATCCTTATTTTTTTCACCGTTCGCTTCTGTTCTTGTGATAGAACAGAAGGTTTTTGAAAATGGTATTAACTTTAAAACATATAATTTTATATTGAGTACTATTTATTTATTTCTTTGTATTTCTCACACAAATACTTATATAAATGCTTAAAAATTAATTAATAGAACAAATGGTAAGATTTTTGTATGGCAGCGGACATCTTTGAATGCTGGTTGACCTCTGTTATGTTGTTACCGAGTTTTGATTGACTTCTGCCATTATCTGCCTTGTGATGGTAAATAAACCTATTTACATAAGCAAGCGATAGAATAACGACATAAGACATGGATAATTATGGATAATTGCTATATTTATTTAATATAGATATATATATCGTATCACACTTTAAATTTCCTTATCCGCGAGTACTATACCAACCGTATTGCTACAAAAAATGTCAATCAAACAACAAATGACAAAACGGGAAAATGTGGCACAAAGTCTTTACATACAAGTTATTATTTACATAAAGTAGACTGTTTTATCATAGAAAATGTAATTTGGCAAAAAATATTAATTTGTTAATACGATTATTGATACGAGCGTGTCATGTTCCATGGACTCGCTTGTCTGAGGTTCTGAGCTTGGTGAAAAAAATCGCACGATCATTACCCCGCCTCGAGGTGTAAAATGGTAGGTATCGAATTTACATTAGCTGTAATGAGTCAAGACGAGGAAATATACTTTGTAAAATGGTTTAGATTTTGGGTTTTTCACACTATTTTTCGCGTGTATTCTTCAAATAAATCATTATATTCTATAGTTGTGTACGTACGTGTGCAAAATAGTATCTTTTGTAAATTTTGTTTAAACTTAATAAATTAGGACATCTCCTTATCGTCAGCTTAATTTATTCGAGATTAAATATTATTCTCTTGAAGAGAAGGCTTGGAGCTTATTCCATCAAGTTCCTGTAATAGGCCTTGGTAGTTATATAACATGTCATTCGTCACATGCAAGTTTTATGACGATTATTTCCTTTACGGAGTTAGAGAACTCGGTTGTGGTTAGAATTTAAGAGTGTAAGCCCGTGTATAAAATTTGGCTAAGATTGGTGCGGTCCAGCTACTGAGCTACACCTCTCATAATTATACAATAATTAAATCATAATTCAACTAAAAACTCTTATTTATATCGATATCAGCATCAGTGTTGAAAAGTCGTAAAAATCTTAAGCGCTAAGTTTTTGGCCTGTTGCAGCAATTTTCTCGGCGACCTAATAATGATAATAAAAGCTGTCTAGACATAAAAAGGAAACAAAAGAAAAAAGCAGACAATGAAAATGTTCAAACAAAAGCAATAAACAAAATGTAGTAGCTAGCATGTATGCACGATAGATTTTATTCAGAGTTTTATTTACAAATAAAAATTTACAAATAAATACAGGGGTGATCTGTTTTGATATTTCGACGACAAAGTATATATTTTTTCCATGTTTCTACATGAGGTTTTTAATTCGTTCTAATTGTAATGATAATTAGTTTTAGTTTTTAAGTGCCATTTACTTTTAATCTTTCACGATATTTTCATTGTTTATATTAAGATGACGACAATTCGAGGTGCATGAATAATACATACATATAATATTCTATATAAATAAAACATCGAATTTAACAACCTAAGTTTATCTATTTCAAAAACTGCTTTATATAATAATGGTAATATATCCGATGTCCGCCTTCATATATCATAAAAAAAAAAAAAAAATCGGTGTGAGTGCCACGGTCCTCAATAAAATTGATATGCAGGAATGTGAGCTCATATACACATTAACGCACTTACAATAACAAATCTTACGCTGACGTCATATGACGCTTGAAATCTTACACTTACTCGTCTGACGCTTGAAGTCTCAGTTAACCCCTACCGTGTACCGTGTGCTAAGATATTTACACATCAAAAGTTCATTTCACTATAATCTGCCCAAGGACATATTATTTAAAAAAATATTATTGTTACTAAAAAGCTTTCAATATTCGATTATATTACAATAGTTTTCACAGTTAAAAAGGAGATTATAACATTGATCGTAAAACTTTTTTAATTAAACATCAAATTTAAAGGAGTAATATCTCAAATGCGCTATCTAACCCAGTCTAAGTAAGGATGTTATTTTTGCCGGCCAACAGACGAGATTTACTGCGAGCGCTATCTCTACATTATTGATGATTCTCTTAAAAGAAATTCTACACAAAACGATAGTGTATTACCGTAAGCATCTAGATTTGTCTTTAGAATTTATATACTATATAGAACAAAAAAAAAACAATACAATATATGTTAATTTAACATCAAAACAAACAAAAATACAAAATATAAATTATTCAAGTACGCTTTTACTACATATTACCATATTTTATAACATTATGCAAATTGTTAAGTTTCCATCGCTTCCGGTTGTCTACCGAGAAGAACCAAGAAACTAAGTACTCTTTACCACCAATTAAATAACATAAGCATTACATACATACATGCAAAGTTAAATGAAGTTAAACTAACTTGCAATAATAAACATCAAATAATTCTAAGCTAAATATTGCATCATTGTAAAAAATACCAGTACCCATTTTACCTAAGTAAAACATTTACTTCCTTTTGTTTCAGCTTACAGACTAAAGTAAAATAGAACTGAACTGTAAACACGCCTTAATTATATCGCCTACTACACCCGAGGCAGAGAATCTCGGACAGGATATTGCGATGCAAGAAATATACAATCGTTTGGCAAACTGGCATGGGAATGGCACTTGGTTCATTCAATTCGAGTGAAAGATAAATGTCTTATAGTCTGTTTATATTTGTTCTTAATCAACCGATATAAACGTTATTGTGTAATACGTAGTTCTTTGCCGGAATATTTTACCCACATTTTACTATAATTTATATTATAATATTGAAAAGATTGCAAGGATAAGAATATAAAATTGATAGATTATGTTTTTTAAGAATCAATTTAAAATTCAATGTAAAATGAGCGACCAATTCACGTCAGCTTTATTATACTTGTTAAATAAAGCATGATGAAGCTTATATTCTATACTCGAGGCAGCGCGTCTCGGACAGGATATTACGCTGCGACGTAGATACCGACCATTTGGCACGCTGGCACGGAACTGAGAACACTTGTCTTGATACATTTAGTGCTATGTTAAGTGAAATGTCTACGGAAAAAGTGATAAATTATTACTATCATACAAATAAAGTATATCGATTAAAAATTATTTGTAATTTATCATTTTTAATCTATTTTACCGTTCCATTTCTCTTTCTATTTTCAGATATTTCTGAGTTCAAGACTAAGTGGGTTGTGTTTATAAAAACAAGCGCGTCGTCCATTTAATGAAAAACAGCATCGATTTCCTCGATGTCACACTAGCCATCTTGCGACGGTGACGTATAAAGGAGCAAATAACGAGAGCCTGGGTTCAATGCCCGGGTCAATGTAATCAAACGTTATTGAGCTTTTTTGTCATGAAAGTCACAGTAGCTGTTCTGAATTAGAAATTTGTCATTTTTATCCGCGCATATATAGATCACAAATCTGATCTGATTTGTGATTATAATTCATCTCGTGCTTGACGGTGAAGGAAAACATCGTGAGGAAACCTGCATGTGGCATAATTTCATTGAAATTATGCCACATGTGTATTTCTACCAATTGGAGCAGCGTGGTGGAATAAGCTGCAAACCTTCTCCTCAAAAGGGAGAGGAGGCCTTAGCCCAGCAGTGGGACATTAACAGGCTGTTACTGTATATATAGATATGCGACCATTATACGCTCTATGAATGCACCTGATCTTCGCGATCGTGTCACATCGCTGTCCCATCGGATTACGAAAATAAGTAGAAAGAGTTTGTTTTGTTTAAGGTCTTGAAATTGGCCGCTATTCGATCACTAGCTATTCTTCAATCAATTACAAATCTTATAAGCAATTCTACAATATTCCAGAAACGTTCTAAGATGAAATTTCTTAACGATAGTATGTATGCAAATAATAGAAAGAAGTTAAATAAAAAAAAAACGAATAAATAAACAATAAGAAGTCATAACGCCTAAGGTTGGATTCAAAGCGTTTCTTTGAACAAACTCAAGCGGATTACGTGCTGTCAGCGTGAGCCAAGTCGTTTACGAAGCCAGCAAAACAAACGCGATTTACAAAAGTGAAAACGTTTTTCACCACAAAATTCTATTCAAGATATAAAATAATACAATAGACTCCATAAATTATTTCTCGAAATGGAATGTTATGTACATTTTTTCACCTTAATCTTAGCTTATTTTGTGATATAATGCGAGGGAAATATCGTAACATTAATTTCATTGTTTGTAATTTTTTTTCGTTATTAGTTTTGCAAAATGTTAACTTATTTACAGAAATACCTTCATCTAAACAAATGTTCCTTTTTTATAAATATTATAATTTGATAAGATTTACGTGCATATTAGCACTGAATAGTGAAGCTGCGAATAGATTTTATTACAATAGTAATTATTATTACTGGTGGTAGGGCTTTGTGCAAGCTCGTCTGGGTAGGTACCACCCACTCATCAGATATTCTACCGCAAAATAGCAATACTTGATATTGTTGTGTTCCGGTTTGAAGGGTGAGTGAGCCAGTGTAATTACAGGCACAAGGGACATAAAATCTTAGTTCCCAAGGTTGGTGGCGCATTGGCTATAAGCGATGGTTCACATTTCTTACAATGCCAATGTCTAAGGGCGTTTGGTGACCACTTACCATCAGGTGGCCCATATGCTCGTCCACCTTCCTATTCTATAAAAAAAAATATTTAAAATCACTTAACTTAATAATATTATTTCTAAGAGCAAAATATTTGTTCTATCCATAATATAATGCAAGATGCGAGTATTTACTATTTTTTATTTCCTCATCTAACGAGTATAATGTTAACAATCATAAATAAAAAAAATAAGCCACGTAAATAGCGGTAACTGACCTTCGACTGGTTACGGTCTACGTTCATAACAGAAGAAGCAGAATGTTAGGAAATGTGGGAATCATAATGATTATCGTACAAAATTCTAATTCTTTATGCTTGTACCACATTTTATTTCTTTATATTTACAAATTTGTAATTAATTAATGTTAACTGTTTAGATAATATTTATTGTGTAATGTAATAGTGCACGCTCGGACTCTCTGTAATTAGTAGAACATTTATCGTAATGATATACATAAACATATATATCGATTGTTGAATAATAAATAAATCTTGTAGTATTAATGTAGTATTCGATTCTTGGCTTATTTTGTACTCGATCGATTAAGGCTTGTCTGCATTTGAGGTTTCGGTTTGAAGCTCATTCCACCATGCTACTCCAATTCAGAATGGATTTGTGTGGCAGGTTTTTTCTACCGATACATGCAGCTTTCTTAACGATGTTTTACTTTACCACGGGGCACAATATGAATTATAAACACATATTAAGATAAGTATTGCTAAACAGCAATATTTAGTATAGCTGCGTCCCGGTTTGGTGAGCCAATGTAACTAGAGGCACAAGGAACATAACATTGTTCCCATGGTTGATGGCGCCTTAGTGATGTTTTTAATGAGCGGTGGTGACTGCTTTACATCAGATGGCCCTTTTCCGTCCGCCTACCGCCTATAATAGTACGAAATATTAAATCAACTGCAAACCAAAGCTAGTTTTTCATATAATTTTAACGAGGACAGTGAATGTTCAGATGAATCAACTTGTAATAATCATATCTTTAAAGACATCAACTTCATTGATTCAATTACACCGAACCCACAACATCGGAGGAAATTAACTCAGTGAGTTCTGGCAAATTAGCGCTAATTTAATAACGTTCATACATTTTAAGAGTTTTGTAACATTTCTAATACTTAATACGGTAAAATAATAGTAATATATTGTTATTATGTAAAAAAATTGATTTCGCTCACACCAGTTTCAAATTTACTATCTCGGCTTCATAACTAGATTATAAGGCCTATGATTCCAAGTCCTGGATAAAAAACCTCAGTATCAGTATGCCTGTTCCTCAGAAAGCATGTTAATCCGTTTGTTTGACGTATCCTTCCGGTCGTGACAGTGTTGCCTATTTGCCAAAATTGATGGAATAGTCAGTGCATTTTTGTTTGCCAACACACTTGTGCATGAAACATCCCGCACAGATGGCTAGTGTCCTTTGAGAATGGCCATCATGGCTTTGGCTGTCAGGTGGGTATCATATTCAAATTGTATTTCTTAACATATTTCCTCTACTAGGTATAACTAATGAACCCGAGTCGTGTTTTGACTATCTTACGTACTACTAAAGTACCTGTAAATGTCCCACTGCTGGGCTCAAGCTTTCTTTTAAAGGAGCTTGAAATTTAATACATGTTGGTAGACGTTGGTTATAATACCCATTTTTAGTAAGTAGTTTTTAAATCCATCAAAACTACAGACAATTTCGTTAAAAACTGAAAAATTTATAAAAAAAATAGTTTAAAAAGTTCCACCAATTACACTGTTGAGATATATTTATTAACGAAAACGTTTTATTGCAAAAGATTTATATAAAAGTTACGATTAACGCTACAGCAATTTCTTATCGGACAGCCTTAGAAAGAACGACAAAAGTGTAGCGTAGCTATGCACAGCACCAGCTGTCTCGTTAACACATTAGCGTGCAAGCTGGACAGTCCATTCTAAGGATGCTGAAATGCAGATAATATAGTCAGGCGAGAAATTTAATAGAAGTTGGTTTATTTTAATATAAAGTACACTTAATTTACTTTATTTAAAATAGGAATAATGTTAATATTAAGACTTGACACCAACACAAACTAAGATTAATTGTTACGGATATAACATTTGAATTATAGCTTAAATTACAAATTTAAATATTATTTCGTAACTTTTTTTTATTTGTATGGCCTTAATTAACTGAAATATAAAGTTTTTTATTTTAAAATATTTTTAAATAATTTCAAACAATTACAATATAAAATAGCGAAACTGTAAGAATAGGGTCAGCAAAGTCAATCTTTCTATCGTTCATATCGTTATTCCCAAAATACCTTGATACCACAAGGGATCTTATTCAGGAGAAGTTGTTTTATATCCGAATCCCTTATTAATAAAGATCTCACAGTCAGTTGGTCTTATGTCCTTGAACCTTCAAAGGAACTATTTACCAGCAGGAATATACATAAATACATTACTTTGTGAGACAGTTTTCAAGCAAATACTGTTTTAAATTATGTAATCTTTGTAGCCTTTTGAAATTTGGTTAATCGTAACTACTGGGACCGAGATATACAAGTTGAAATGCCCCAGTGGTTATATCTTAACCGATGATCGTGGGTTTAAACCCGGGCATACGTCACTGAATTTTTATATGCTTAATTTGTAATTATAAATCATCTCGTGCTTGACGGTGAAAGAAAACATTGTGAGGAAACCTGCATGTGTCAAATTTCACTGAAATTCCGTTGCCAAAACCCGCATTGGAGCAGAATGGTGGAATAAGCTCCAAATCTTCTCCTCAAAAAACGAGAGGAAGCCCAGCAGTGGAACATTCACAGGATGTCAGAGTATACTGTTTAACTACAGGGACAAAAAACTAAATAAATTGCCATTTAAACGTATTGACCTTCTACACTTTCACTTGCTTTAAAATTACTTTTTCTTCCATTCCTATTCCTACAAATTATACGAATAATTGAGCCCTGTGATTGTGTTTGATTCGAGGGTATAATAGTCCAAAGGACCAAGATCGGACCAGCGACTTTCACGAAGTCTAGATCGTTGAGCTATTGCGTACAAGCGTTTATTTATACATATATAATTTTGTATAAGCTTAATATCATTTTCTGTAATATATGACTACTAGCTATTTGCTGAAATTAGTTCTGTTTCCAGTTTATTGAATTATCACTGAAATTGGTTAGACAACTTTTGTAACTTGCTTTATCAAATATAATGCAAACAAATATTGCACTTTATTCATATTTTCATCTATTCACGTCATTTGAAATAAGCCGTATAATATGTAATAGAACCACTATTAACAAAGATTGTCTGTGGGCGATTGTTATGCGATAAAACCTCATCAAATATACCATCGACAAACAATATATATATACAATATTTGTTACATCGCCAATTTACATGGGTGATGGTGATCACTTATCATCAGATGGCCCATTTGCTACACCACCTAGAAAACAACATAAGGATTTTATATAAAATACGTCATCTATTTTTATGAAGGTTTTAAAGTTTTGTCATAATGTGTTTCTTATATGGATTTAAGTTTCTTATATTTTACTACCAGATTAATCTAGTGGACATCTTATAAGTTTGGGGATCCTGTGGTTCTAAATTCAAATTCTAATAACTATTGTTATAATATTATAATCCTTTCAAGAAATCCTTAATTGCTCCTGGAGCTAGCAATTAAGTTAAGGGAAGTTGACATTGTTACATACCCACATGTCAAGACGCCGGTTTTGCACTTTATCTGATCTGACTCTATCTGGTCTATATGTGATTAATAATCTATCAAACTAAAGATGACAGCGCTACTTCGTTTTCAGATAGGTAGGTATGCGTACAAAATGTATTTAACATTAGATTTGATTTGAATACATTAATTCCAAAATTCTGGGTAGAAGAACATCACAATATATTTAATATGGAACGTCAATTTATTACAATTTAATAGCATTTATAATATTTTATTTTTACACATCACATCTAAACTCAGTAATTCCATTAGTGTAATTCCACGAAAAATGTGTTACATACAATTTGTTACATTATCATTTTAACGCCAAAATTTTATGTTAAGTAATCTCCCAGCATGTAGCGTGTGTCGGGCCAAACAAGCTTTACCCAATTTGCAAATTAGATTTTGGTCTGCTCCATTAATTTGCGAAATTTTAAGCAAATTTACCAATCATGTGATCGGTCTCTTTAACCTTCAACGGCTCTTTGCAAATGACTTCAAAGTACTGAGCTTTTGAAAAAAGAGGCGAAATTCCAATTAACATAAGTAATTAATTAGATTATGCAATGTAAATAACATTTTTAATAACAAGTAATGTAAAAAGGTGATATTATGTGTTTTTGACATGATTTTGTTTTATAAAACAGCAGTCAAACATTCGCAATTAGATAATATAAATATCTACAATTACTTGGTGTTTTTATAATGAAGAGGCTTTGGCAGTCGGTGGTTCGCCGCCGGATATTTAAAAAAAAGCGTTTTGTTATTTAAATTCATGGGATTTTTAGAGTGATGCGCTTGATTTAACAAAATTCATGACCAGATTAATGGATCCGTATTTGTTAAAGTTAAAATGCGATATAAGCAATCATGCCCAATATGATATTATAAATTATCTATGATATTAAGCTGTATCAAGTCTCAATATCTCATGGATATTTTAATACATTGATTTGGTAAAATATTTATTTGATTTATTTGAATTTATTCTTTGGTTTGGATATTTTTTAAATTAATTTGTTCAAATGCCTTTACAACACGATCACGTATTATAACTCGTATGCATAGGACGAAATTTATATCAAAAAATCTTTTCGAGAAAATAAGTACGAGGATAACTTTCTGAACGAAAAGAACTGCTTACTTATATTTCTTAAAGAATTCCTCATACAACAGTTTCTTATAGGCAAAGGCTTTAGAACCAAAGAAAAATATGAAGAATGTTTGTATAGAAAGAGTTTCTAGTGAAAGTAACGTATGAGGAAAGTGTATTTTATCAGCCGGACCCCTCTGAGAACAAATTTCATGAATAAATTTTTTCCTTTGTAAACAAATCGGGCGATATTAAATTAGGGGCAAGCGGGTTGCAATAAGCTCGCTCCGGCTCTCCTGTTTACTTGATGCGATAGAAAGGCTTGTAACAAGCTTGGAAGCCAACTTTTGATTATATTTCAGCTATGTCCCTAAGTTATTTTTATTTCATTCTTATTTTTTTCTATTTACATTCTTGGCGAGGTATTTGTTACTTATTAATATTCAAATTAAAATATTATCAATCAATCCGACTTTGCCTTAAGGCACTTTGTACAACCATTTTATTTTTTCACTCTATATAGTATATTGATTTTTTGTTACTTATTGCATAACAAATCTTTAAATTACTGAGAGTCATAAGATTACGGCAATGTCATCGGCTCTATGGTTTTTTTAGTATTCATTTACTTCGTGGTTGGGCTTTGTGCAAACCCGTCAGATAAGGTGCCTGGTCATCAGATATTTTACTGCCAAAAAGCAATACTTAATATTGTTGTGTTCCGGTTTGAAGGGTTAGTAAGCCAGTGTAACACAAAAGACCAAACCAGACACAAAAAACAAAACATCTTAGTTCCCAAGGTTAGTGATGTAACGAATGGTTAATATTTTTTACAGTGCCAATGTTTATGGGCAGTAGTGTCCACTTTCCATCTTGTGGCTCATTTTCCAGTCCGCCATATATATAATATTGTGATACAAATGTAAATGGGACAATTTTAAAATCCAGAAAACATGTCATCAGCCATTCCGTCGACTTGGGACTTCACGGTATTAAGGAGGCTGTATGATCATCATCATCGTCTATTATTTAATTATTAATTTATGTGGATCTTATTATTTGTCTTTAGGGTACTGGAATGTTTGGAACTTTCTTCTTCCTCACATATAAAACATACATTATGATACTTGGCTTGGATTCTTAACAGATAATAATAATAATAATAATGTTGCTAAGCAGTGGGTCATAAAAATTATGTTACGTTTTTCGCGTTACGTTATAGGATCTATGCCAAGGGACTTCATTAAGAACTATTTAGTTAGGTTGGGCAATATGACCAATACCCTAATATTTAAAAATAATAATAATAATGTCCTCTAGAACGATTTCGGCCACGGCGGCCAATCTCAAGAGAGATTAGCCAACTACGCAGGAGAAAATATACTGCACAATTGTGTGCGCAAACACAGGTGCACTCTCTATTCCCTAACTCTCATAATCCGATGTGATGGCAATCCGACACGACCGGAAAGAGTTCAGGCACAGGACCAACGGCTTTACATGCTTTCCGAGACACGGAAGTGTACACATTTTCAACTTCCAGACTCCGGGCTGCTACTGAGAATTTTCTGACAGAAAAACCCAATAACTTTTTATTGGCCCGACCTGGGAATTGAACCCAGGATCTCCGCATCTGCGGCCTTACATCAAGCCACTAGACCAATGAGACAAAGTCAAACAGATAATAAATGCACCAACCAATCAAAAAAAAAATCTGTCTAAAGTCATTCTGGCATCACAGCCACGTTCTAGTTAAATACTTTTTAAGCGAGTAGGCGAATGTATCAGTTCCTCAGTATTCTGGTTATAAAGCTTTTTCATCCAAAAAAAGAACACCTTATTAAAAATCAAACCTGTCTGTATTCATGACAGCTACATACATTTGATGAATAGGAACTGTCATATAATCTCACTGAAGATAAATTACTGTCTTTCATTGCTAGTTCCAGAGAAAGAATGCAAATTAGAGCTTGAATTTCTTCCGTGGTCGTCTTTTTTAACACTGGCTTTTACCTCAGAAATCTTCGTTTGGATTTCTACTACTACTATTATCCATTTTATAATTTCCTTAATAACTTATTGTATTATGTATTTAATCCTGGTATGAGATCAAACAAAATATCCTTGTTTTTTCTACTAAGAACTTAAGACAGTCAAAATTTTAGCAACATCTTACTATATTGTAAGTGGTTCCCAAATGTGATCATTTTCACATCTTAGTATTTCGTTTTGTGGTCTAAAAATGAGGTAATTGAGAACAGATGCGGGGTTCTATTTTAACCTAGGGTCTCGAAGAATTAAACACTACCGTAACCGTAACAGCCTGTGAATGTCCCACTGCTGGGCTAAAGGCCTCCTCTCCTCTTTTTGAGGAGAAGGTTTGGAGCTTATTCCACCACGCTGCTCCAATGCGGGTTGGTGGAATACACATGTGGCAGAATTTCAGTGAAATTAGACACATGCAGGTTTCCTCACGATGTTTTCCTTCACCGTAAAGCACGAGATGAATTATAATCACAAATTAAGCACATGAAAATTCAGTGGTGCTTGCCCGGGTTTGAACCCACGATCATCGGTTAAGATTCACGCGTTCTTACCACTGGGCCATCTCGGCTCATTTATTAAACACTGAACAGAAATATTGGAATATAGTACAGTACCACTATGTACTAGTTATATGTAATATCTGTAATCTTATAAATAATTACCTAATTAGTTTGTTTATTTTTAATATTCTTTCTTATGGTTAAATACAATTTCTGATTTTAAAGAAATAATTTCAAATACATTTCTGAAATAATAAGTATATATTAAATTATATATTAATAATAAGTATATATTCTAATATGTGAATAACTTTGTACTATATTGTAACGATATTTCAGTTTTATTTGGTTATAAAGTTATGTAAGCTGAGTAAAATAAAATGCAGGTTATTGTTTTCCAAGTCTAAGTTAGAATTTCTAAGATATAAATATATTTTGTTTAAAATATTTATTTCTCAAAAAAAAAAACAACTCACTTAATATAAGAAATACGCGTTAATCATATAAGTAGTATAGAAGGTGGATTACCAGGGTGGCGGTGAAAATGACGATACGTTATGTAAGAAAACACTTGTAATGCTCGTTACAACGGTTACAATACCAATGCCCGATATATTTAAACTGGCGGTATTTATAATTTAAAAGAAGAATTAATTGATAACAGTAGATACATAAATTATGGAGCGGGTGGGTATTGGTATATTCTTAAATTAGTTTGTTATAATTTAAAATTGTTGTAGGAGGGTAAAAGGAAAAAAGTAAGGCTAACATTACATATCGTTTACATGGCAAGTCTACATATTTGCGACTACATATTTATTTATTTATATTGTAAATACTACAAGTAGTGAAATTATTTTGTATATATATATATACAAACATAAATATACACATACATACACATTTTATTCTTGAATAATTATTTAATTAATTTATTTAAAATTTAGATTCGATATGTGGTGTTTTATTGTTTTTTGAATTAGGTAAAGGAGTGCATTTCTTTAATATCTTTAGGTAATTTATTATATTATAGTTCTGCTCCTTCGTATACTATATATTTTCTTCCGTAGTTAGTTCGAGGCGGTCTTAAAGTTATACGTTTTTGTGTTTGTCATTTTCTTGTTAGTGTTAATTTGGATTGAATATTTTTATTTAATAATTTATGTATTAATATACATATTCCTGTGATAGTTTCATTAATTTTATTTCCTTGTAGATCTTTTCTGTTTGAGTTAGGTAGTGGAAATGGAATAATCGTTTGACTATTTTGTTTTGACACGTTTCGATTTGCTTCGAGTGTTATATAGTGATATAATATATGTCACACACATTCGTTATATAATTTGAAAATGCTTATTAAATATCATGTGGCATACTACTAATACTAATAAATGCACTCCTTGATTTACTTTCGTTGCACCCCAAGAAGTTTCAATTCAAAAGTACTTTACAAAATAATGAAAAACTTATTTCAAAATCATAAATTTTATGTTCAATCGAAATATGTAAAATTTTATCGAAATTTTGACAACGGTTATAAATCTGTGTGTTATTGTGTGTGTGTGTGTGTATTCGACGAAATTCTCATTCATGTTCTAAGATATTCCGTGCACAGCTCTTTCATAGTTCGCTGAGCGAATTTAAATCAGTAAACGGAGTCCGTGACGTGATTATGTAACACAAATGCAACTGTATTTTGAGGGTTTGTAACCACTGCTTTGTATTTCAAACAATAAGATACGTAAGTAACTTCTTCATAATTTCATAACAGAATAGGTTAATCGTTTTTTACCCTAATATAATAACGTTAATGTTGATTTCACACTTACCTGAAATGGAAATTTTATGAAAAAGAAGTGCGTTAGGGTTTCGTCTAAGTTCGATTGTTATGGGCACTTTTTTATGAAAGTAAAGTATACGCGAAACAAATTTAATGAAAACATACTTAATAATTAATATCTAATTCTGCTTCAGATCATATAATGTTGGAGTCGAAATGATCATTAAATATTGGGAACGTAAACATTTGCTCTTCTTAAATCGATCGGATAACAATAATTTTGAAATAGAATAAAGATTAAAATGTGCGAGATACACACCGTCAAGCCTGATATCAAAATTAGAACAAAATAAAAAAGTAACTTTTGTTTATATCGAAAAGGAAACAAAAGGCATTATAGTTTGACAACTTGAAAGTATATATTGGCATAGTTTTCAAAGTCAATATTAGTTTGAAACCTGTATCGTAGATACCATGAGACGATTACTATCCAAGTTTAATCGACTAGATGAGCTGGTATTCATAATATTATGTAGGGAGTTACTCTGTGTATATATTGTAAGATAAAATATATACACATACATACAATATATTATATGCATATAGTTATTTAAAACCCAAAAACATACTAATAAGCGGAAGAAATAATTTACTACCCGTTTTTATTTTTACAAATTTGAAGAAATCAAAAACGTTTATGTCATGTTTTCGAGCGGTTACTTAAACAAGAGCAAGAACAAAACGCAAAAGTGACGTAGAGGACAACGATTGGTCCTGCAACGAAAAATTAAATCGTAACGACTTGACCTATCATGGAGTAAAGCGCATATCATTCAATACGCTTTTTATTTTAATTCCGATCGTTAACACCATGCTTTAATTTACTAGAGAATATAGATTCGTATTGATATAAACTTTAATTCTTATCGATATGAAACATGAGAAAATTATTTACCAAAATGCACGTCAGCTGTTAAAGTGCCGTCAGAATCTTGTACTTGACATGCCTTTCAAATTAAATACATCAAATTGTTGTTTGGTGTTTGTTCAGTGGTATTATAATTATGTGTCTGGTACCTAATCAGACGAACTTACGCAAACCTATGTCTTTAATTAATTTGATGAAAATATTTTGATTTGAAGAGAGTGCACTCTGTGATTAAGTAAATTCTTGTAATTATCTCATTGCTTCTGAGAGGAATGCCCTACTCTTCTGCGTCGGATAATAATGCAAGCGTATAATTTGTTTTATTTTGGATGTATAAATATTATACTGGATGTTTTCCATAAAATTTAACAAAGACTGTAAATTTTACATGACTAAAATAGTATCTTAATATTTAAAGCAAATAAAAAATTACACGGTAACAAAGCTTATAAACAACAACAACAAAAAATCTTATAATTTTTATTCTCATGTTTCGTATTATAAAATCGTAATCCTATGTGGTCTTAGTTTAGTAATAAGTAATAACTGTACAAACATTTCTGTAACGCTGTTGTTTATGAGTAAAAATATATAAATAAATATTTGTATAGTAGACACGGGTGTGTTATTCTGCGGTGTGAATTCTGAGCGGTGACGCTCCGTCGTGTTTCATACGATTATCATGGTATGCCACATGTTCTTTCCACGATGCAGCGCGCGCTTAACGTACAAGGAGACCAGGGAGACGAAGCGGGGAAGGTGAAAACGTCGTGGCGCCGGATTGGCAACGCAGCGCCCGCAATAATGTTTAAGCTGTTGAAGACTGTTACGATACACCTTACACGCTGAGCGCTGCGACGCCATACTACTAACAAATTTGCGTTATGACATCGCAATGCTCGTGTGGCAATTGAAGTCATAACGTTACGACGACGCAAAGCACTGGCGACGCCCGTGTCTGGCAACACTCTAATTGCGGTAAATTCGCTAAGCATGTCAAATATATTTTCTGAACCGCACAAATGTCACCTAATATCGTGTTTATTTAAGAACTGAACATAAGTTAAACAAAATCGATTTACATTAAAAAATATTTTACTTACAATTGTATATCATGGTACATTATATGTTTAATTCTAAGCCCAAATACTAACGAAAAGAGAAATAAAATATTTACTTCGTATTTAAAAAGATCGCGTTTCTATCCTACATAAATAGAAGTACCCAGTTATCAATGAGGCGTGCAGATAACTACTTTCCAGCGTTTTCACGAAGGCTCACCTCGCCATGAAAAATCGTTGTGATTTTTATCTCGCCTCTGCAGTTGGCGTGATTTTGAAGACCTTTATTTCGCTTAGAAAAGCGATGGTTATTAGTTAAAAACGTGGTTTTTTTATTAGACTACTTCGGTGTACAATATATTTATGTCGAAGGTATCTCTTTTAAACCCTATTTTTAAATATCTATTTGTAATATTTTAGTATAATTAAAAATAGCGTTATTATTAATTGTAAAAAATACAAACTAAATTTATTTATTTTATTAAAATTCTTTTAAATATATTTATTAAAAAAATAACTTCTACTACTACTAATCATTTTAGTACATATTATATAAATCTAAATTGAAAGTACTCAATATTCCTATCGTTTGAAATGACATTACTTGGTGGTAGGTAATATATCATACACACACTTGATTAAACACTACAATTTCTCTCGACGAGATAATATCAGAAAAATAAACACATTTATGATGCTACTCCTTTCTTCTACTCGTTTATATACATAAACGAGATTCATAGAAGGTATCCAAACCAAATACTTGAACTGTTTTCAATTGTTGCATACATAACGCACAATAATATTTTTAACATTATCTTCGTTGTAAATCTGAAATGTAAGGTTTAGAAAACTGTCTTATTGCGTCTACTGGTGGCAGGAGGGCTGGTTCAATTCGCCCAGAGAATAACATTAGCTAGCTAGCATTTTTGACACCATTCCAGTAAATATTTTTAATTTTTATTTGTATATATTTAAGGCTTTAATGTAAATAATTATGCAATAAACTATGACTAGAATGCGCAAATACAAGTGCACCCTCTCATAATGGCTTTCCGAGGCATGGGATTTTCAACACTGCAAACTCTGGACATCACAGATTCCGAGCTGCTACTCAGAATTTATTGATAAAAAAACTCAATTATTGGCCAGACCCAGGGATTTTAACCGATGACCTCGTGGCGTAGCCTTGGAAGCTAACTTAATCAACGAGGCAGTCAAACAATAGCAATCATTTGAAATTGGAAATATAAATTCATTATTTTAATATTATGTCTAACAATAACAAAGATAAAATTATTTATTTCAAACAAACTTTCATTTAAGAATCAACATAAATATTACAAGAGCGCTCTCGAATTTCCCTAAGGATAATATACAATACGCCATAATAGCCTCCAGGGATATTGAAATATTCAATAAGAACATTGTCGCGTATCTTACGTCATAATAATTGAAAACCTTAAAACAATCTGTATATTGTATTACTAGCTGTACAACCTTTTTCTAAATTTATTTCCAGCCAGGCAGCCAAACAGATGGATCACCATTTCACCCAAAGACAGTGACAATGTACACACATCAAAAAAGTCTAAGCAGCATGTACTAGTTTGAATTTTAGAATGGTATATCACATTATAACGTTTTTATTTTATTATTTAAATTAAAAAAATAGTGTCGTATTGATGTAAAAAAAACAATTGTTTTTTTTTTCAATTGTTCTAACATTATTATGGTTAAATTATTATATGTAGTACCTTAGGTATCAAAGCATATAAACTTTTTTAAATTAAATTAAATTGCTAAATAAAATTAATTTAATGTAAAAGAAGCTTAGTTAGTAGTTGTTTCGTAATGTTTGTTACTTAATAACGCTCAAACAACGGAATGTTGTGTAGAAGTTGATTGTATCGATTACGAAGTGAGTAACGTTAATAATAATAATCAAAAACATATTTACAAATTTTATAAAATACTATTCGTTCCGGCTTCTCATGGACAGATAAGAAGAAAATTATATAATAATGATTTGCGTAAAATCCGTTATTAGTCTACATCGGGAAAGGAGCAACTGTGACTAATTTCAAGTCTATGATGAGTGGTATTTGCTCAAGGAAAAATTAGTATATATGGTTTTATTCATAGTTATCGTTCCATTAACACTTCTTATCAGTTATATATGACTGATAACGATATATTATATATCATTCTCAGTCTTTCTCGTAGATGTCATTATATTCTACAACCAGTGAGCTGGTGGTATTAACTTAAGTGTCGTACGCTTCTCATGTGAAACATAATTGAGTGAATGTCAGTAAAACTTCCCATTTGCTGAGGTTTTTAATTGATTTCTTGTCACTTAACGAACAAAATAACCGTTAATTGTACGTAATTACATAGAGACAGATTATTAGAAAATCATTTTGAAGGTATGCTGATTATACTAAGAAGAACTCGTTAACTGGTAACAATTAGAGGCATTGTAAACTCCCGGAGGGAGTAATGATCGGAACGCGCTGCTTACTGAACTGAATTTGATGTAACTTTATATGAAGCAAGCTTGAATTCCAAGAAAGGAAATATGCTACTCTTTATACCTGACTGGAAACATGAACAGCCTTCTTAATTACACTCAAGACCTCATAAAGTATAGATTTATTAAATGGATTTATTAAAATTTACGCAAATAAAAAATCACTATGTTTTTTAAATCATAAATATAATAAATATTTACTAACAAATATGGTTTTGATAAAATTAAGTAAAATAATTTTCATATCTGGACGATTTTTTTTTCAACTTTATAAATGTAGGTCGAAAAAGTGTTTAAATTTTTACCAAACAATATCAAAGAATACAATATAGAATATCAAAGTATTTAGATTAAAAAGTAAATAAATAACAGACTTTAAAATAATGCGATTCTTAAAAACAATATTCACGAATAGAGCTAACAATGAAATAACTCAATTCTCTCTGGCTTTAGTTAGCTGTTTGCAGAGAACGCAGTACTGATAAAGTGGGATTGATCCCACACACGGGATCCGGGATTCGGGATCCTAAGTGTCCGATGAGCCGTGAAATTCACTTCATTCCTCGGTTGATTTTCCCGGGATTGGGGCTTCTGTTTGCACATCTGCACGTAAGTTGGCTTACAAAGTAAGGATATGATAACAGTCGATTGCTTGAATCGGAACATTGTTTTTAAATTATTAGTATAAAAATAAAATCCTTTCCATACGTATGTACTTGTTGTGCTTAGATTTATTCCTATAATAAATTATGTTACAAGGGATACATTTTGTTAAGTTAATAAAATAACGATATAATACTTTTTATATAACTTAAACACAGTATATATGTATTTTATCTTATATAGTACGCAGAGATTATCACAAAAATATTATTGCTCATATAAAAAATCTTAAAACAAAATGAAAAAGCCGCTTACACATTACTGGCAGAATTATTATAACTATTTAAAAAAAAAAACGTAATTGCGTAGATTTTGCAAAGATAATGCAACAAAATTTTTTAGCTTTTAAGATATATTGTTATTTTCGCCAACGAGCAGCAGTGCTATTTTGTAACACATTTCCTTTCTTACTCATGAAATCTTTAAAACCGACTTACTATGAAGTATTAATTATTATAGACAATGTCGCGTAACAGTGTCTGACATTTCACGTTTTCTGCGTTAAAAAAAATAGGAACAGACAAAATAAATTCCGCAACGCAACTGCAAGCTCTCCTGTGTTGTAGGTGTCTTTGGGCGGTGGTAGTCACTTTTCATCAGATGACCCTCCTGCTCAATTGCCCTTTTACATAAAAAATACTATAATTAAGGATTTGATAAATATTATGCTACTTGCTAATTTTCAAACATCTATTTCAAATCTCTAAAATTAATTTCATACGGAATAGATAACCAAACACGAATGTGAATTCATGAAAATGTATAATGGATTGATGTCGATCACTTTTTAAAAGTTTTCGAGGTAATAAAGAAACTAAATCATTAGATAATTGTATGTATTGTAATATATATGTACTCAAAGGTGTCCAAAGATTATATCTAAGAATTGTTCTGTAACTGCTAGTAAAAGTAGAAGATACAGCATAACAAATGCTAAATGTTATGTAATGTAATGCAAAATGTTGGGCTAAGGCCGCCATTCCACTTGATGGAAAGGTTTTTTTCGAACACTTATTCTTATTCCACCATGCTACCAATGCGGATGGATACACATGGTAGAATTTCATCTGAAACGTGTAAGTTTACTCACGATGTGTCCTACAGCGTCAAGCATAAGACAAAATTTTAATCACAAATTTAGCACATGAAAATTCAGTTGCCGCTGCTTGAACCCGCAATATCTTAACGCATTGACGCATTCTAACAACTAGGTCTCCACTGTCTCAGCTATTTTATATAATAATCATCTAATAATCACCAGACAGTTAATGATCGGATATGAGTTGAATATTTCACAGCTTCGGTAATTCAGCTGTTGAATCAGGAGGAAATGATAGGGAAGAGTCAATTATACGCAACGACGGCGCAGAAGTGGAAGATCAATTCAGCTTTATCAGAAAACGGTGTGGTGCAAGCTTGAAATGTCCGGCGTTGCCGTGGAAATTCATTCACTCCTACGCAGAGGCTTTGGTATTTACATACAAGATACAATATATTCTAACATTATTCGAATTATATGTATATGTTTAAACCTTAACAATATATATTGTTAAGGTTTCATAAATAAACGGCAACTAGTATTTATTACTAACTCATATTGAACAAATATTGGTTTCTCGAAAAGAAGGAAAGCGCTTATTATATCTTATTTGAGATCGAATTTGCGTTATGACATCGCAATGCTCGTGTGGCAATTGAAGTCATAACGTTACGACGACGCAAAGCACTGGCGACGCCCGTGTCTGGCAACACTCTAATTACGGTAAATTCGCTAAGAATGTCAAATATATTTTCTGAACCGCACAAATGTCACCTAATATCGTGTTTATTTAAGAACTGAACATAAGTTAAACAAAATCGATTTACATTAAAAAATATTTTACTTACAATTGTAAATCATGGTACATTATATGTTTAATTCTAAGCCCAAATACTAACGAAAAGAGAAATAAAATATTTACTTCGTATTTAAAAAGATCGCGTTTCTATCCTACATAAATAGAAGTACCCAGTTATCAATGAGGCGTGCAGATAACTACTTTTAAGAAGGAAAGCGCTTATTATATCTTATTTGAGTTTTTTTTTAATACAATGTGGTTAGAGCACTTAGTTTATTTGGTAACTAATTAAAAATATTCAAGTATTTTATTATTGAAAAAATATTTAAAAATGCAAACAATAAATAATAACATTAAATAAATTGAATTTATAAATAGTGCTACAAACGCTCATACATTTTCTTTTTATGTGACAACCTTTGTAAGTTATAGGGATTGCATTCTTTACAAAACCGCATTAAATCGGTTCGAACCAACTTTATGCGGTAAAATAAACGTTGGATTTATTTCTTGATGCCCGTCCTCGCGTATAGTCACGATCCATTGTTTGTGAATACGGATTGCATCATTGTAAAAAGATTTATTTTAAGTTGGAAAGTGACATATTTCAAAGTACATCGTAAATCAAATTATATTAAAAAGAAATTAATATATTGAGGGAACTAACGAAAACTACTTTGTGTTCGCGATCACGATTTTTTTGGATAATAAATATTTTAATTATTTTTTGGATCACTATGCTGATTATAAAGAAATATTAACCTTTATAATACTAACAAACAACAAAGAAGGAAAACATTGTGAGGAAACCTGCATGAGTCTAATTTCATCGAAATTCTGCCACATGTGTATTCCACCAACTCGCATTGGAGCAGCGTGGTGGAGCGCGTTCTCCTCAAAAAGGGAGAGGAGGCCTTAGCCCAACAGTGGGACATTCACAGGCTGTTACTGTTATACTAACACGTCATGATTGATATTAATTGATTATATAATTAAGTACGTAACAAACACATAACATATTTTCATCTTACTTTTAAAATCATAACCCCAGCTCGCAGTTATAAAAATCACTTGTGGTAGGGCTTTGTGCAAGCTCGTCTGGGTCTTAGCATCTTAGTTCCCAAGGCTGGTGATGCATAGGCGATGTAAGCGATGGTTAACATTTCTCCAATGTTAATGTCTATGGGCGTTGGTGACCTTGGTGACTTACCATCAGGTGGCTCATATGATCGTCGGCCTACCTATACTATAAAATTACGTGATTTGTCTAAGTAAATCAGTACTTAACTAGTATCTAAGTTTTTTTCTTAATTACTTAATACAAAGTATACAACAAAACATTGGACAGCTGATAGTAACATGAACAAAGACATTTTGTAGTATAAGAATTTTTTCATTAGCATGTCTCATTATTATCTTAGGTACAAAAGTTTCATTATTCAGTTTCTTAGAATTTCCTAGAATCTATATTCCGAACCGGTGCTAATGTTAAATTCAAATTCATCTTGTAAAATGAGAATTCAAAAGCGCTTGCAAGATTCTACTTGAATAAAGTATATTTTGATTTTTTTATTCATCGTTTCAATGCGCCGCTATAGGTCTTATACGTGTTGTCCTTGTGAATAGTAATAGAATAAAGACTAAGTGAGTGAGCTACCCACCAAACCTTGCGCTAACCAAGTGAACTCAACAACAAAGTCTCACTATAATACACTATGTTGTAATTTTGACAACAAAAATGTATATTCTGCTCGCTAACGTTAATAATCGCAATCGCTTTTGACTTGAATGAGCCGGAAGTTGAACTTGTAGTAGATTACTGAATAATCGTTTATTAGTCCGGAATTCTGAGGTGAAGGTACGATAATCGTTTCCACATATAGAATTACATGTCAAATACATAAATGAATATTTATATTTAGTCAGTTTTCTTGCAACTTTCAATGCAATTTTTTCAAATTTTTCAAAACATTTAAGTATATTTACGGGCTGATTGGCGTAGTTGGTAGATACTTGCCTTTCACGCTGAAGGTTGTGGGTTCGATGCCTTCCCAGGACAGACATTTTTGTGCATGAATATGTCTGTTTGTTCTGAGTCTGGGTGTAATTATCTATATAAGTATGTATGTATATTAGAAAAGTAGTATATGTAATATATCAGTTGTCTGGTTTCCATAGAACAAGCTCTGCTTAGCTTGGGATCAAATAGCCGTGTGTAAATAATGTACCAGGATATTGTTATTATTATTATTATCTTTGGCTAAAGATAATTGTAAATAAACCTAATTTACTACCTGTATAATGTAACTACAGGCACGAGTAACATATCTTAGTTACCAAGATTGGTGACGCATTTGCGATCTAAGAAATGGTTAATATTTCTTACAGTGTGAGTGTCTTTAGATAGTGGTGACCACTTACCATGCGGCCCACTTGCTAGTCTGCATACCTAATATGACATGAAGGTGGTATCTCTGTTACCCACTGAAAAGAGAGTAACTATTTAAAGCCATACATGATCGCCCACGCATTCTTAATGCCCTCAGTGGCATACACCGACAATGATTATCTCACTCCTAACTGGCTCCACCATCGCCTCTTCAAAATGTCTCAAAAAGGTTTAGAATCCAAAATTCTCGTTTAACATTCAAGATTTTTAACCACTGAGCCATTACTGCTTAAAAAAAATTGTTAAACATAAATTCAATTTTGTGCCGCCTTAATTAAATACAAACAAAGCTACAACAGACAGAACCCTCCCAAAACTAATTTCTTAGAGAAAAAACATCAGCCATGCGGAAATAGCATTGCAAATTTGATTAAAAATAACTCTGACTTTTTATTGTTTTTTGTTTCGTAAACAGTTTTGAACGTTAACTCTAAATAAAATTACATTTAAAAAGTTTTTTCATGCTTTACATATACCTTTATGAAACGTGTATATTTTTTTTATTATAATACTAGCTTAGACCTTTTGCCCGCGTGTGAGGAGGGCAGATGTTATATAATCTTAACCTATGCTATATATTACCTATTTCTATTTCAAATTTTATTCAAATCCATCAAACTACTTTAGCTAAATAAGTAATATCGAAATATAAAAACACATTTTAAGTTTATAATATTAATAGGTAATATATATTCGACTGCCATCTTTGATCTTACTTTGGCCATGCCTCGAATTCGCATTCGCACCTGAATATATATACACTTCGATAATGTAAGACCAAATTTGTGTAAGGCATTGACGCTCAAGTTTGCTACCTTCCCTTTGAAGAAGTCGAATATGCCATAGTTTTATAATTTACTAACTAATATGTTTTTTTATAGAATATGTAGGTGGACCAGCATAGGGGCCACCTGATGGTAAGTGGTCGCTACCGACCGTAGACATTGGCTTTGAAAGAAATGTAAACCATCGCTTACATCGCCAATACGCCACCAACCAAGGAATCCAGGAAACCAAGATGTTATGTCCTTTGTGTCTGTGATTACACTAGTCCACTCATTCTTCAAATAGGAACACAACAATTACAAGTACTGCCGTTTTGCAGTAGAATAACTGATGAATGGGAGACGACACAGACGAGCTTGCACAAAGCCCTACCACCAGTAAATCTCTCGAAGTCGAATGCCATAGTTTCGTAGTTTACTAATTAAGATGGAAAATTATATAGAATAAATTATCGTAATCCCTTAAGATGTATGCAATATTCACACACTGATTTTTATAATGCACAGTTACTTGCTACACTGTCTGCGTTAGACTCAACTTTGTTTCAGACTTTCGCGAAAACTTTCAAACCAATTTGAAACTTGGGAGTTGCATTAGTAGTGATTTATTTAACAGAATATACTTCAATTGTTCACTTGAAATAATTTTCTAGTTGGATACAAGCAATCACTTTGGATTTTCGTTTAGAAATATAAAAAATATATTTTATTTTTGTTGAAATATTTGATGTTACTTTGTATATTATGACACTCGTTAAAAAGTTATGATTTTCGTTGTTAAATATTGGCATTGTAACTACAAAACTCTCTTTATACCAGTAACGATATACTGCCGCCACCGTATAATAATAAATATTATTTACTAAACATAAAATTTACTAGAATAATATTAATTTTATTGAATTATTTACATTAGTCTTAAATATGTACAATAAAAATTAAAAATAGCTTCTGTAGAAATCATGGCCGCGTTAAATCATAGCAAGAACGCAAGCGGCATTTCCCCTTTTAATCTCAATCCCGATCCTTTGGTCGAAAAAGGAACCAGCTCTCCTGTCACCAGGAGAGGCGTTCATGTTATAGTTTACGTATTCGTGATTTTGTCTAGTGCAAGTTTTTTTTTAAAACTATTCATTTTAACACACATGGAATGAAAATAGCGACATGTAATATTGATAATCAAAAACTTTGAAAGTGAATGTTTTTTATTTTATTTTACGATTCATGTTGCCTTTTGACGTTTACTCGACGCGATGGTGATGTCATACGATTAATTTTCTATAGCTCGCATGTAAAACAATCGCAGTATGATAACAGTAACAGCCTGTGAATGTCCCACTGCTGGGCTAAGGCCTCCTCTTCCGTTTTGAGGAGAAGATTTGGAGCTTATTCCACCACGTTACTCCAATGCGGGTCAGTGGAATACACATGTGGCAGAATTTTAGTGAAATTAGACACATGCAGGTTTATTCACGATGTTTTCCTTCACCGTAAAGCACGAGATAAATTATAATCACAAATTAAACACATGAAAATTGAGTGGTGCGTGCCCAGGTTGGAGCCCACGATCATCGGTTAAGATTCACGCATTCTTACCACTGGGCCATCTATATCCGCCGGAGTTCGAGAGCTACCTCGGTTCTGTCAGAGCTGCGGTATCCAGGCAGTCGCCGAAACCGATAGTGGTTCTGGGTGACTTCAACGCGAAATCACAAGCCTGGGGAAATCCTGCCACAAACCCGCGAGGGAGGGCTGTCCAGGTGTGGGCCCTACTCTGGAGAGTAGGGCCCACACCTGGACAGTAGGGACAGGCTCCAGCCTGTCCCTACTTAAAAAGGGGCAGGTGCACACCTGCGTGAGGCAGCAGGGAGGGTCCGTGGTGGATTTCGCTACGCCTGTCACGACGCGCAGAGTGAGAAATTGGAGAGTGGAGGAGGAGGTGGAGACTCTGTCGGATCATAGATACATCCGATTTGAGATTTCCACCTTTTGCAGGCCAGCGGAACCTCTGAAGGTGCTCCCCAGGTGGTCCCTTGGCCAGCTAGATCATGAGCTGCTCAGGGAAGCTGCTATCGTGCAGCGGTGGGGTTCCGCGGAAAGGAGGGAGGGTACCAGTGTCGACGAGCTGGCGGACCGCATGCGCAGCGCTCTAAAGGAGGTGTGCGATGCGGTCATGCCGAGGACCCGGTGCAGGGTACCGTGCCGCCAGGTATGCTGGTGGTCGCCCAAAATAGCGGAGCTTCGGGCGACATGTAACCGGGTGCGAAGGGCATACGTCCGCTATTGCAGGCACAACGGCCTCGACGCGAATTTGGAGGGATGGCTGTGGGCCACTTATCGCCAGCTTAAAAAGGAGCTGCAGCAGGTGATAAGTCAAGCTAAGGAGAGAGCAAGGGAGGAGTTTCTTGTGGGTCTGAACAGGGACCCGTGGGGACGCCCGTACCGTGGTGTGCGAGGAAAGTTCCGCACACACGGTGCCCCTGCGACGGAAACGTTGCCGCCGGATCTCCTCCTGCGACTGGTTGGTGAATTATTTCCCCAACCAGGCGAACACGTCCCACCAAGTATGCCCCCTCGCTCTGTAACAGATGACAGTGCGGCTCCACCACACGTTACGGAGCGAGAGATGGAGATGGCCCTCGATCGATTGAGGGCCAGAACCACAGCGCCGGGTCCGGACGGGGTTCCAGGGCGTATTCTGCGTGACGCCCTGGAACATCTAGGTGGGAGGCTTCGGGAACTGTTTGATGAATGTCTTTCCAGTGGGCAGTTTCCGAAGCTGTGGAAGGGTGGAAAGTTGGTTCTGTTGCCGAAGGAAGGGCGTCCACTCGATTCTCCTTCGGCATATAGGCCAATCATGCTGCTGAATGAGATGGGCAAGCTCTTCGAGAAGATCCTCGCTGCCCGTCTTATTCAGCACCTCAACGAGGTGGGGCTGGGTCTTTCAGAGGCTCAGTACAGGTTCAAGGAGGGTCGATCAACCATTGACGCCCTGGACGTCCTAAAGACCTGGACCACCGAAGCGGTGGCCCGAGGAGACGTAGTCCTGGCGGTATCGCTGGACGTAGCGAACACCTTTAACAGTCTTCCCTTCAAGACTATAAGGGAGTCACTCCGATACCACGGGGTGCCTTCCTACCTCAGAAGATTGTTGGGGGCATACCTCCGGGACCGAGTGGTCCTCAGGGAGGAGGGCGATGGGCGACTTGTCCGGCGTTAGGTAGGCTAAGGCGTTCCACAGAGGTCGGTACTCGGCCCAATCCTGTGGAACGTCGAATTCGATTGGCTCCTTAGGGCGGATGACACCCTCATCACGGCGACGGGGCGGACCTTTTAGGAGGCGGTCCGCCTGGCCGAGGTCGGAGTATCGCTCACGATGAACCAAATTGGGATGCTGGGCTTGAGGGTCTCTGTCACAAAAACAGAGGCCCTCCTATTCCACGGTCCACGTCGGGGTCCCCCTCGAGGGGCGTCTATCACCGTCCAGGGGACGGTGATTAAGGTGCAAGCCCAGATGAGGTATCTGGGCCTGATCCTGGACGGAAGATGGAGCTTCAGGCAGCATTGTGTTCAACTCGGCCCGAAGCTCATAAGCGCTGCTGCTGCTCTGGGCCGCCTCCTACCCAATGTAGGAGGGCTGGAAACACCATGTCGGCGCTTATACGCTGGCGTGGTACGCTCCATGGCGTTGTACGGTGCACCCATTTGGGTGGATGCTCTCACCGCTCGTAACAGAGCTTTTCTGCGGAGGCCGCAAAGAGTCATAGCGGTGAGAGCGATACGTGGGTACCGTACGGTATCATGGACGGCAGCGACACTTCTCGCGAGTGATCTGCCCTGGGAACTCCAGGTGGAGGTGCTTGCGGAAGTGCACTAGTTCCGGGTGGAAACGCAGTCAAGCGGCGTCTGTTCAGGGTCGGCGGAGGTTGAGCGAGTCAAGGCCCTAGCCCAGCGAACCTCGATTCGCAGGTGGGAGAAGGAGCTGAGGTCCCCCTCGGCAGGCCTAGTGACAGTGGACAGCGGTCCTCCCCACTTGAGTCGCTGGGTGGAACGGAGTCACGGCACACTCACATTCAAGCTGACGCAGGTACTTACCGGACACAGTTGTTTCGGTAAGTACCTGCACCGGATAGCGAGGCGAGAGGTGACACCCTCCTGCGATGAGTGTGGTGCGCCTTCGGACACAGCGTGCCACACTCTGATGGAGTGTGCCGCTTGGGGACCTCAGCGCCTGTCCCTGGCGGTCTTACTCGGTAAAGAGCTCTCGCTGCCGAGTGTGATATTCGCCATGCTTGGTAGCGAGAGGTGCTGGTTTGAGACGGTCTCGGCGTCGGCGCTATGCGCATCTTCTCCTCCCGCCGTAAGTGTTGCCGGGGTTAGGGGTCTTTGTACCCTGAGAACCCCCTAGGATTTGGAGGCCTGCAGAGGCGGGCCAACCGTCGGGGCGTCACGGTAGTATGCGCATGCGATCCCGTGACGCCCCTCGAAAAGGCGGTGTGGGTACCGCTGGTTTTTAGTGGGTATTCCGGCGCATGCTCGGCGCCGGCGAGTCCCACATATCCCCCCTCCCTCACTTCAAGTGGGGGAAACGCGTAAACGCGTTTTTCAAGAGGAAAAAAAAAATCTATATCCGCCGGCTATATCACAGTATAGTAAAACAAATAAAATCAAATAAGTTAATGTATATACTATATCTATTTATGTCCTGTCCCACAAAGAAGAGTAAATATTATTATACGGTATTTATAGTTTGCGGCTTGGCTCGTATATTTCCGATACTAGTCATATTGTTATAACTTAAAATATACAATATAAATAAAATCAAATCATCTCTAGCCGTATATGTATAGTCCAGTCATAATAGGCACAAAAATAGTTTCAAGTTTACACATAGAAGTCTTTGGTTTACTATTAAAAATGAAATATCAAAAATACCCACCGACCCTACGTCTGATAAAAGTCAGACAACATTCAAGGTAAAAGTTCGAAATTATCGTTATTTAGTTGAAAAATTGAGATAAGAGGAAAATTATAGTTCAGCTTAAAAATCCCTGGAAACCAATTTTCTGTTTTTAAAAAGTTTTAGGAAAAAAAAAACAAAAGTAGATAATTATGACTCATATTTCGCTTAGGCAAGCCGTAACAGACAATATATTTGAAAAAAAATTGCTTGATTTTTCCTCAGTATGTACAATAATGTGAGCAGTGCACAATAATGTTAACACGGAAAGCAAATTTTGTTATTTATTTTTAATTATTTTTTTTCTCAGACTAGTTTGTTTATAATATAGTAAAAACATATACTGATAAATCACTTTTCTGGATCGCGCTAACGTAACGTAACGAAAATATTACAGAGTTCATTTCATCATTATACATCATTTTTAAATTTTTTTTTTTTCAATTACCGCGTAGTGATTTTTGGAACGTGAGTGAACTTCCAAGCAAGAGCTTCTATTACATACTATCTCAATATATATAATTACATCTGTCATGCCGCATTGTTTGTTTCAGTATTATTGTATATTCATTGTGGTAAGTTATATTATTGTGTATTCATTAAGGTTAAGGTTCAAATAAAAAGAAGTGCTTGATTTACATTTTTTTAAAGTATGATATGTTACATAAACTTTACATTTATATAAATTATTTTTTTAACCTCTGATGCACAATCAATAATATTACAATTTAAAAAATAAAGTGAATTAAGATATAAATTGAAGCTTAAAAACATTTACAATTAAAAAACAAAACAAGCTCAAAAATTTTCCTTACAAGGAAACATTTTTTTTTCAGTTTATTTTTTAAAGTATTAATTAATATTATCACATTCTATAATATTAACTCTTCAAAACTTCATTAAAATCGTTTATGGTTTTTATTTATAAATAATCTTTTTCTCTGATTCAATTTTATTTTATAATACATTTTAATTTCAACTTTAAAAAAACATGTTGACGCAATACAATGTGAATGTTGTTTAAAAACTTCTGTGTGAAATCGATATTCATATCAGAAGATGTTTTTTTTTCTTTGGATGTTGTGAATCGCCACCATTTAATATGTATATTGTTAATGTGCTTATTAAATAAATAAAATATATAAAGTAAATTCGAGCACAAAACATTGTAATTATTTTAGTTTATTAAATTTTACTTTTGCTTTTCCAGTTATAAACTTATTGAAGCTTAAACACAGCCTTAGGTCTAAATTTCAAATTGCCGTACCCGCCTCGAGGCGTCCTTTGCTCAGACAAGCAACTCTTAACAGATCTTACATTCTTAGTTTGCCAACGTGATAATTACAGTATTTGATTTAACCAATACTCATTACTAAAATATTAAATATTTTATTCATATGTTATAAAGCTAAGTCTGATCTATCTAATACCTATGTATTTAGGATTATGTTAACATTACAAAGGCCAGAAAATTAGTAAAGTTAAAAATATTCAAACTATTATCAACTAGCAAATCCTATATAAATCAACAGCCAATCGATGTCCACTGCTGAACATAGGCCTCTCCCAAGGTGCGCCAAAGCTCCCTGTCCTCCGCCTTCCGCATCCAGTTGGTGCCCGCCACCTTCTTAAGGTCGTCAGTTCACCTGGCTGGAGGGCGCCCTACGCTACTCCAACGGCCATCGGTCCTACGACATACGTGACCAGCCCACTGCCACTTCAGCCTGCTCATTTTGCAAGCTATGTCGGTGACTCCGGTTCTTTTCCGGATAATCTCATAATCAAGAAAGGTGATAATCCTATACAACAACATATTAATATGTTAAATATCTCATTCGGTGATCCATGGATGGATCACGTGATCTCTTTATTTTGTAAAAATATAATGATACATTACTATAGTACTACGTTATTACTGGATCAGTATACGTAATAACTATATTTATATATAATATAGATATATTATTTGTCAAGATAATATTCATATAGTAAGCTACTAGTAGTTATATAGCTATTGCAATGTTAATTTTAGATAATAATAGTAACTTGCGATTTCACTGCCAATTCGCTTATGAACGACTACGTATTTGCTAAGTTAGAAATCGTTTAAACAATAATTATCAAATGCATTTCCTCAAATCTCACAACATGCATTGTTGCGCTTCTTGTTACCTAAAGTACAGCCCGTAAATGTCTCACTGTTATTCCAGCACTTCGTGCCCCTGGGAGTTGGTGGATAATAAATGTGACAGAATGCCATCCATATAAAAGCTATCAGTAGTCTGGGCACAGGCTGCCTTCCTTCCAGCACTTTCCTTAAGACCACTTCTGTCTGAATATTACCCGATACATGCAGTTTTCACACAGTTAATTTCTTCATTATCAACAGGCTTACATGCACGATTTAAGACAAAAAACTCAGTGTTATTACCCCGAGTTTGAAGTTACGATACGCGTGATCTATTCTTTGGGCTGTTCTGATTTGCTTGCTGATTGATTGCCTGTAATAATACGAATGTAAATTCAAATGATTCTTTAAATAATTACTTTAAAAAGAGCTCCACCTAACTCATGGCTTTCACGGAATTCTTTTCAAATCTTCCCAAAAATTTTCTTAAGTTCGGCACAAATTGCCATCCCTTAGAAGCCCGGACGTTTCCGATAAGCGTATTTTTCTGTTTTTCCACTGTCAAATCAAGATTATTTAAGGATATGTTCCGGATCATTGGATACCTATCATGTAATTCATTTTGTTCACTTTCGTGAATGGTTCTTCGTTTTGTAATTTTCCTTAAGCGTTCATTTATTTAATCTTGTAAAACATAATATAATGGATTAACGTTATTTCGTAATGAGAAAACTTTGTGTGTATATTTTTTTTATAATTTATTCAACTGTTTTTACATTATACACTTAGATAGATTGGTTCATAGACGAGATGCCCCAGTGGGACTTGTCGATCTAAATTACAAATTCCTGAGTCAAACAGGAACAATTTGTTTTAAAATTGCTTGATTTATTATAAGAGGTGGGATAGTTTGGTGGACTGTATACGGAGATTTTAACCGATGATTCCGGGTTAAAATCCAGACTAGTTCCAGTAATTTTCATGTGCTTAATTTATGTTATTTTAGTATCGATAGTAAAATGTAGTGTAATTGCAGCTAGTTGTTATCCTTTCAAAATGGCCGCCGTTACCTTAATTATCCATGACATAATAATCACCACGTTTTATTTTTTGTAGGATAATAATTATACCTCAGAAATAAAAGCAACCCTCTAAGAGTCTGTGAGTAACTCTAAATGTTTTTGTTAGTTAAATTCATTTTATCTCGGTCTGTTTAAAATGCGACAAAACTTAGCGACCAGAGCAGGCATGAGCCAAATTAAATACAAGAGTTTAAAATGAGATGTAAATTTTCTACTGCAACAGTAACGACGGACAGTTGTGAACTTCAAGCTTTGTTAAATATTTTAGAGGAGTTTGATTTTTATGATTATTACTTACGTGATTTGTTTTTTAATTTTTATAATTATATTCTTACCTAAGAATAATTTACTCTGATTTAAATTTGATTTCAACAATTAAAGTAACATCATAAATCATCAATTTATGGCAAGTAATTGATTCAATATACATATACATTATTAATTTACAAAAAAATATCAATTTTATTAATTATTTATTAAACAAGTATTCTTTCAATAATTTTCTTATTTTATTAACATTCTCTGTTGTAAAAAAATCAATTTCGCTAAATCGTTTATTGTAATCGGTGCAGGCTCTGTATACAAATATATTTTGCGCATACTTGCTTCGGGTGAGTGACGGATTAAAAAGTAAGCACTTACGTGTGGTGATTCGAGAGCATCGGAAACTAATACAACCTAAGAGAAACGGGGAATCAACTAAATTATTAATTAATTTAAATAAGAATATTTGATCTCTGATCGCTCTTCTGTCAGCGAGTGATAACGTAATTAAGCATTCATTATTATGTATAAATTCCTTAAAACGCACAAATCTTATAAATTTATTTTGGACTCTTTCCAATCGGTGTATGTATGTTTTGTAATGCGGATTCCAAACAGTGGAAGCGTATTCGAGGATAGGTCGTACAAAGGAATTATATAGAAGAGTTAGGGTACTAGTTTTCTTGAAATCTTTCGACGTTCTAAACACAAAACCAAGCATTCGACAAGCTTTAGCCACTGTCTTACTTATATGCAAACCGAAGGTCAACTTATTGTCCAGATGTATACCCAGGTCTCTCACCTCGGTCACTTTATTAATCTCAACACCGTCTAGACGATAATCATATATAGTAAGATCGCGTTTCCGTGAAAAAGGAATGACGCTACATTTATTTATATTTAAATATAGAGAATTGTGTTTACAATATAGACACAATCTGTCTAGATCCTCTTGCAAAAGTGAGCAATCCAACGGAGTCGCAATCTCTCTACAAATTTTCATATCGTCTGCGTATAACAGAATACATGAGTTTTTAATTATGCCATTGACGTCATTAATATATAAATTGAAAAGCAGGGGGCCAAGGTGAGATCCCTGAGGTACACCTGAAGAGACAGGAAAGAAGGATGAGCAATAACCTTTGATTGTCACAGCCTGGCTACGGTTTCGAAGGTATGAACTTATCCACCGAAGCAAATCGCCGTGTATACCGACTTCTTTCAATTTTTTAAGTAATATGTTATGTGAAATTTTATCAAAAGCCTTGGAGAAGTCGGTATAAACTACATCTACCTGGTTGCCCTTATCCATAGATGAAGAAACACGGTGCACTAACTCACAGAGGTTGGACTCTGTCGATCTACAGTTAACAAATCCATGTTGTTGTTCAAGAATAACTGGACGTAATAAAGGAAAGATAGAATCATAGATAATTTTCTCAAAAGTTTTCGCTATGACGCATAATTTAGAAATAGGTCTATAATTCTTTATGTCGTGCTTATTACCTGATTTGAATATTGGTACTATATATGATCGCTTCCATACAGAAGGCATATTACCAGTAGTCAACGATTTATTGAATAACAAATAGATCGGATATGATAGAGTAGCGCGACATGATTTTAAAAATAAAGGAGGAATGCCATCAGGCCCGTTTCCCTTTCTGATATCAAGACCTTTAAGATAGCATTCGACCATCTCTTGTGTAATAGTTATAGAGCAAATACTTAAATGCGTCTTGGATGATACATTATCTAAATCATGATCAGAAATGCCAGAAACTGTCGCTTCATAGACCGAATTAAAGTATTGGCTGAAAAGTTGACAAACATCATTGCCACCAGTAGCAACTGAATCATTATAAAACATAGTTTCAGGGAAGCAATTAGAAGCATGTTTCGATTTAACAAAAGTCCAGAAAAATTTACTGTTCTTTTTAATTTGAATTTCGGAATAATTAATGTAACTGTCGTAGCAATAAATCTGAACCCTTTTTTGTCTTTCCCGCAATAAACAAAAAGTATCATAGTCCATATTTCTGTTGTACATTTTCCATTTTTTGTGATATTTAAGTTTTTCAGCAATAATCTTTACTAAGGATTTTGAGTACCAGAATGGATAATGACGGTTGCATACAACAGTTTTTGTTGGCACCATTTCACGTATAACATTGTTAACCGTTTCATAAAATAAATCTACTGCTTTTGTAATATCTGATTCACTAAGGAGATCAAACCAATCAATGTCACCCAGAGCTCTATTAACTGCTGTATAATCGGCTATATGAAACATGCGTATGGTGCGAGAAGCCTTAGAAATTGCACGCGGTACGGTTATCTTAGGTAAAATGAGTAATGTAGGATGATGTGAGTCTTCGGGTACAAGTGGGTCGCTGTGTCTTACTATTGAACATTCACAATTACTTATAACTAAGTCGAGAAATCTATTATTAATATTAGGTACTGTATTGTATTGCTTTAAGTTATTAAAATTCAGAAAATGGTATATAGAGTCAATAAGAATGTCATTGTCAGAAATATTCTGAAGATCCATACTATTCTGGCAGTAACTCCATTTAGCATTTGAAATGTTAAAATCTCCCAATATTAAAAAAATGTCGTCAGGATTATAAATGAGTTCTGACGATACTAATTCAAAAAACTCGCATAATGTTTCATAGTGGTATTTACCATGAGGGAAATAACAACAGTATATATGCACTAATCTAGATGTTGGTAGCAAGTTAATTGATAAGCTAACTTTGATCACTTCAGACGCAGAATTTGTCAAATTTATTTTAGATGAGGAGTGAATATTGAGATGAAATCTTATAGCTATCAGAACTCCGCCACCTAAGCTATTTCCTCGTAAAGTGTAATCACGATCGCTTCTGTATACAGAATACCGTGTGTCGAAGAATTCCGAATCAAATAGAGACTCATTCAGCCAGGTTTCGCTAAGACATATAATATCACAGTCAACATGAATAAGGTTCCTATAAAAAATATTAGTTTTAGATCTGAGTCCACGAACGTTTTGATAAATAATACTAAGATCCCTAGCCATTATAAGCGGAAAAGGCAATTGTGCACAATAAAATATCATTTAAAATATTTGCTAATTGTTCAGCAAATGTACTAGTAACACCTGATAAGTGATTACCGCTCTCTTGCAAATAATATAATTGAATAATGTAGCTGCGAAGTGCCCAATACGCTCTTAGCAATATAAGCATTAAGTATATTATTCTAGAAGCAAGTACAGCGAAATACACTTGGAATAAACATAACAAATAAGGATAATGATACATAAATAAAATGCAGTATAAGAATATTGAATAGCCATACAGAGCCTGCCTTATAACATACAAAATAACAACAAGAGAATACAACAAAATATAGGAAATACTTTTTTTGCAATATACGATAGTACTTAAACAATTTTTTTTACATCACAAGAATTAACTATATGTAAAACCGGACTGGTATCATTTCGGCGTACCATTATGCAACAATTTTTAACCCATACGTATCTATAGGATTTTTCTTTACAAGTCTTCTTTACCAATTGTAGCAGTAACTTATTTGTACTTGTAAGATGATCATTGAAATAAATATTCTTGTTATTTGATAAGAAGCCGATGTCATGGCATTTCAATTTAAGTTTTCTCACTCGAGACAGAAAGTCATCTTTTTTCCAGCGACAAAGGAATTTTACAATAATAGGTTTAGCTCTTTTAACATCTTTGTCCTTAGAAGCAACTCTTGTGATGAAATCTATGTCTGTATTAACATTGAGGTTGAAGTCGGCCTTGCCAGCGATGTCCTGTAAAATGGTGAATAGGTTTTCGTTTTTTTTTTCGGGTATTCCATATATCTCTACGTTGGATCTACGGGACCATTGCTCGCGGCTATTGTTTTCGACTTCGATGGCTTCTACCTTTGACTTAAGAGAATTGACTTCCAGACACTGCTCAGATATACGTTTGATTTCAGTCTCGCTGTTATTTATTCTTTTATTAAATTCTTCAAATTTGTTATTTAAGAATTCTAAGCAGTTTTTAAAGCTGGAAACCTCTTCTCGTAGATTTTTTAAGTCATTTTGCAAAGGAGCAATGGTAGATTTAAGCTCGGTTCTGAGGATAGCGATTTCTGAGGATATTATTAATTTCACTTGATCCAAAAATGAAGCATTGTAATCATCGGGTTGGTAGGATATATCCATAGTAGAGGTCGAACCACCTCTGCGCAGTGTGATGTTCTCGTTGTAGTTTAATGTTGTATTTTGTTTGTGACCGCGTACAGGTGTATTATCACTGTTTATTTGTCTGGGTAAGGTACGCAAGCAATCCGGGCATATCCATTTGTTTCTATTTTGCGTTAAGTTTTTATTTGTACCCGTAGGATTAAGACAATTGTAGTGATAATTTTGACCGCAACTGTCGCATGTAACTACCTCGGTGGCGCCCCCTGACGTTGATTTGCAGCAGGCGTACTTCATTTAGATAAATAATTATTCACAAATAAATATGAAAATATTTTTTTGCGCTTGGCTGAGGTTTGAACCTAGAACGCACGAGATGCGTTCAAAGGGCGAGCGCAAAAAGCAGTCACAGTTGCCACAGGGCCATGCGGTGTTTGAGTAAACGGGCGAAATTGTAGACCTCATGTGACGTAGAGACCCACACCAACAGGGTTCAATGACCAAGACCGTATGATTGCAATCAAAGTCAATTCAATGTCACTGATTTGTTACCACTTGCCGTTTTTACTCGTAAATAAGTAAAGAATCCTTTCACAAAGCACTTTGGATTGATTATCAAGGTTCAAGTTAACACTAAATAATATAATTAACGAAAAAACATTAAGAATTAATTACGAAAATACTGGATTAAAATTTTTAAACGGGGAACAAAAAACACAGCACCAGCTCTAACAGACAGCGCGCGCGCAACTGTTATGAAAACAAATGGTTGCTACAGCATCAAACGTCTTTTTATATCGAAAAAGATGATGGCATACGGGCCGCCTAATGGTAATTGATCACCTAATATACATTGGCTCTGGAAGAAATGTTAACCATACCAGCATCACCAATGCGCGGGCCACTACGGGAACGAATATGTAATGTCACTTGTATGTGTTACAGTTAGCTATTTGATGGTAGATTATATTTAAAAAAAATTATAGTAAAAATATATCACGAGAGGGTTACAGATATTAAACATTAAAAGCTCCTACTATTTCTTAGACACTTAAAATTTAAAGCTTCAAAATTCATAAAATTCCCCTTACATGGTAATAAAGTGCGTCTTCGAGGGTTGTTTGACAGGCCCCATTAATTTGCTCTATAACCGAAATGATCTTGAGGCGTAATAAAGTACGCTGTGAGTAGCTCGCTGAGTTCTACGTGGAAATTATATGCGATTATCGCTTCTTTGGGTATACAATTTGACAATTTGAAAACCAATTTAATGCAAAAGCTAAATATCCTAACAAATGCCTTGAAAACAATTGTTAGAAGAATATATTAAATAATAGAAGTAAAAAAATAACTTAAAAACAAGTAAATAATAATAAATAAATAATATTAAAAAATAAAAAAGGAATTATATAATCGTAAAATAATTTAATTATTTAAGATATAACCTTATATAATTACCCTGCAATATAATACTAATAAATTAAAATAAATAAATAATTTGATTAATAAACTTCTTTTAAATCAAATTTAAAGATGTAACCCTCGAACCCTTTTCGACGCAAAGCTGCCCATGGCCCGTTTCCACGCTGTATTTCCAGTTTTTTTGAATATAAAAATCTTCTTCTGAATAATATAAACCATAACCGAAAACCGAAACAGCCTGTGAATGTCCCACAGCTGGGCTAAAGGCCTCCTCTCCTCACTTGAGGAGAAGGTATAATAATAAATAATAATATATAATAGGTATTAATATATACCATAACTTTATTTAATTAGTACAGGTTTTGTTACTCCAAATTACTAGTGTTTCCGTAATGTTGTACATTTTATTACGTAATTGTTGATGCGAGTGAAATATGGCTGCTATACACAAGGAGCATCTTCAACGTCCTGACAGCCATCATTAATTTTATACGCAATAGGCCCCAAACAATTTATTCGAGTTGAAGTTAAATAAATTTTGAGGCACTCGTAGAAACCCATACGGTTTTTAACATTTCTTTGAAAGTCATATTCGTGTTATGATTTATAAAGATGGATTTCATCGCTTACAGTAAAAAATATGAAATCTATATAAAATTTTGTTTTTTATGACAAATTTGATAAAAAAGCAGCTAATAGAACTCTTTACAAAAACAAACTTATATGTATAGAGGTTGCAGTCCAAAGTAGAATTCCGTATACATAGCACATTGTAAAATTAGCTTATATACTCGTATACGCTGCGAGCCGTATTAACAACGGTACATATACATAAGACAGGTAATAGTTGGCTAAGTAGAATGAATACTAGTGTTAATAATGCTTCGGACTGCTACTCAATAAATTAACGTTTATAATTTACTTAGCGTCATAAATTAGAATTCATCGTTCTATTTATGAAATACTCATAAATATTGTTCGAAATGCAAAATAACATTTCGATAAATAGTTACCAATTCGTCGAAATTAAATTTTATATTTAAATAAAAAGTATTTTAATGTAAAATATTACATTAAAATAAGCGTGAAAAAAAACTGATCATGTGATTTGTATAAATCAATCAAGTTTCGTTTCTAAGAGGTCTTTCGCGTACTCAATTTCGAAGTTTCATTGAGACGGTATAAAAATTCCTTATTGAAACCCGTACTTTAAAATTTTGGGAGGAAAAATGTTCAATTTTGACGTCAAACGATAAAAGTTGCCACCTTTAATAGCGCGGAGGAATAACGTCAACTTTGCAAAGGTGATTTATTTTTCTAAAGGAAATACTTTTTTCGCCAGTTTTATTGATATCGAGTTTTGTTATAAGTTCGTCTTTATTTTGAAATGCGTTGGACCGAATCAGTCCCTTACTTTTTTAATAAGCTTACTTCTTTTTGTATAAATCAATTAATTTTGAATCTTTTCAATTTAAAAGTAAGAAGATTTTTACGTTGACATTTATTTGGTCTAAATGGAAAACAAATCATTCGATTTATTTGATTTTGACTGTGTATTTAGAGCAATTCGATTTTCAATTTCCTTAATAAGTTTTATAAAAAAAAAATCTCATCTATCTTTACAAAAAGGATAAAATGTTTCATACTACAAATTCTTTTCATATCCAATTTTATTCTGAATATGTGTTCTATTAAGAAATATTAAATTATATTATGTTTCCGAACGCAAAATGTACGTTAGATCACATAAAACCAAAGTGCAAATGAAAATTTAAACAATACATAATTCATGTCAATAATAAATGATGGATGTATCAAAAGGTACGTTATCTATACATTCGGATTCATATACCAGTTACATTATGATGCTTACATTATATTTTACATACTGAATTTATGATAGCAATACACATACATCAATTTATGTTCGAATGGATTTTGACCTCCCACTTATTGATTGCGCGTATAATTTTAGGTATCGATAATAATAATATCAAATGCATAGTCTGCCTCATTGATCTTGTGGCTATGTGTAAAGCCGCAGAATCGGAATTGCAGTCCTGGGTTCAAATCCTAGGTCGGGCTAATAGAAAGTTATTGAGTTTTTTTGTCGAAAAACTAGTCTATGCAGCAGCCCGGAGTCTGGAAGTTGGAAGTGTGTACTTAAGAATAATAATAAGATCATTCTGTTTTTTTTTTATTAACGAAACTATATTTTAATTATATTATTTCGTATTTATTTATTGGTAACTTTAATTAAAAAATACATCAATTACGTTTGTTGACACGCTTTTACGTTAGGACTAGATATATTTTCTTTTAACATACATAATTCTTAAATAATAATGCAATATCGATTAAACATCATAGTAATATATATAAAATTATGCTTAAGTATAATAAATATGCCGTGCATCTTAAAACGCTGATAAGACCCTATTTGAGTCAAGTTAATTTTCATTTATTATGTTTTATCCTTATATCGTTAATAATGGTGGTCCATGGATTAAATAGTATAGCGAATTATTTCTGACGGTACCATGTTGGTTAAAAGGATATCCGAAATAATAGGAATAAAATTCATCATCATTCTGACAGCAAATGTTACACAAAAAAATTCACTGTAATCCAAAGCAATTGTTTTATAAAACAATGATATATCATTTGATATTTGATGCGAATATTAGTGCCCACCTGACACTTATTCCGTTTCTCTGACAAAAGAGACTAATATTAATTTCCGGGAAGTATTGGGAGTCCATCAGATATTACATCATTGCGATTAGTTCTCACAATTAATTAATAAATAATTTAATAAATAACAGACTTGGATAAATGCGATCAGTCAGTTTGGCATTGAAATAGTATTTTTTAAGCGTCAGTCAATTTTGGTAAATCTTGAGTATTATTTAGATACCGATTTTATTCAATTAAGATCTATGATATTAATAACAATTTGTACAAATAGACATTTCCTTTTTATTCTAATGCTTTGAAAATACAGTACAGTTACAGTAACAGCCTGTTAATGTCCCACTGCTGGGCTAAGGCCTCCTCTCCCTTTTTGAGGAGAAGGTTTGGAGCTTATTCCACCACGCTGCTCCAATGCGGGTTGGTAGAATACACATGTGGCAGAATTTCAATGAAATTAAACACATGCAGGTTTCCTCACGATGTTTTCCTTCACCGTTAAGCACGAGATGAATTATAAACACAAATTAAGCACATGAAAATTCTGTAGTGCTTGCCCGGGTTTGAACCCACGATCATCGGTTAAGATTCACGCGTTGTTACCACAAGGCCATCTCGGCTTTTTTCAAAATATGTTTCACTTTTTTTGAAAATATGTTTCACTTAATTAATTATAATATATATTTTTCAAATTTAATTCTATTATCCTACAACTTGGAGAACTTCATAATTATAAAACATTAAATAATTATTACTGATAATAAGAGATTCTTCATTACGTTTTAAATCCATAGAAAAAATCAATTTTGTATTACCAAAAAATAATAACAAAACCTTTAACATAACTTCTAAATCAAAATACGCCGGGATTGAGAATTAAGAATCAAGAAAATTGCTTCCATAATATGTAAATTTTCAGGAGAAATTTCTATTTTCCCCACGAAAATTAATGGCTCTTGTAATAATTTATTTTGGAGGTACCTTTATTAATATTCTATTGTAAATATGATAAAATATTCTTTTAAATATTAAAATACAATTTTTTTAAATATTAATATAACATTTACAAAATTTAAAGATTTCGACTTTGTCAAATCAGATTTGTTGTGGAAAACTGTAACTAAATACTAAAATAATATTGAAATTGCATATCAAATAGATTTTTAATTTTTGTTGTGCACCCGGATAAAACATAAGCAAAACTTTTTTATAATACTTAACCTTACTTTATATTATACAGTGATTATTATTATAATATTATACCTCCAAACTAAGTGAGCATAACTCATACTCTTGTTATGAGTGTGGAAATTGAATACAAAAGTCGCTAACCTTCGATTCGGTGACCTTTTCAAATTCATAATATTTTCAATTTTACAAAGTATAAAAAAATTATCTATTATATATATATATATATATCGGAGCTATAATTTTATATTGTTGTAAATGCTTATAATAGTGTTTCGTACTGCACTAGCCTACTATTGTCATATTTTATTGTTGTTAATTTTGTGAATATGTAGGCGTTTCGTAGACCAGTAAAAATACAATTATGTATCGTAACTTGCAGTAGAATTATATTAAACTATATACTTCTTCTTACATAACCCTTCAGCGTTCCTTTAGAAGGGTGTTTGACGTGGCCATTATTTAACACCATAGCCGTGACGGTGTTGAAGTGCGTACTACAATTACATCGACGAGTGCTCATAAACAACGGTTATTCATATTTGTATGATAAATTACATTTGAGTTGAACATAAATTTGAGTGTTATACTAATGTATGTCCATCATATATATCTTTTATGATATAAATTCTAGTACACATTTATATAATAATGCCCTCCAGACCGATTTCGGCCACGGCGGCCAATCTCAAGAGAGATTAGCCAACTGCGCAGGAGATATTAGTGCACAGGTGTGTGCGCAAACACAGGTGCACTCTCTATACTATATCCCTAACTCTCATAATTCGATGGGAGCGCAATCCGACACAACCGGAAAGAGTTTAGGCGCAGGACCAACGGCTTTACGTGCTTTCCAAGGCACGGGAGTGCACACACTTCCAACTTCCAGACTCCGGGCTGCTACTGAGAAGTTTCTGACAGAAAAATCCAATAACTTTTTTTATATTGGCCCGACCTAGGAATTGAACCCAGGACCTCCAGGTCTGCAGCCTTACATCAAGCCACTAGACCAACGAGGCAGTCACACATTTATATAATGCTATCATGGAGTAAATGAACCAAAATCTGGTATTATTTTACAGGTCCTTGAAATTTCCTTTTTAAAGATGCTAACTCAAACATCAGTTAAAAGAAATTTGACACTGAATAGGTGATTTAGAGGAATTATTGGAAATCGACAGTAAAATTTATTGTTAAATGCCAGAAAGTCACATTTCACTATCATGTTTCATAAAGTTATGTGCTTAATAGCTACTATATACAAGCATCAAAGTAGCGTATCACATTAAGTCGGTTAACAAAATTTTTAGGTTGACTTGAACATTGTGTCAAGTTTGTTTTTTGAAAATGTATGTTATAAAGAACTGATTATGAAATTAATCAAACTATTTATAAAAATAGGTATAATTATTTATAAATTATCCTATTTTCACTGCACAATGTAATTATTTAATTATCCATATTATTTTTTGCTTCTTGGGTGTCCTGGAAGAAATCTCGTCATTCTTTCGAGGGATTACATACATATAAATTCCCTATCAACATTTTTTTTAAAGTAAATATTGTTGTTTTTTCACTCATTTTATTTGTCACTTCATTCTCTCATGGACTCATGAGTTCGGGTCGAAAATTTACAACCCATTCCGGATCGAGAGACATAACGAATGACAAATGTATCGCCAAACTTGGCTCGTTATCTCGGTGTATGAACATTCATATAGTCTTTAGGGTTACCGTATGGGGATAAAACATTTTATTGTGTACTAATTGGTGTATCGGCGGACATTATCCTTATCATTTCTTGATTATTCACTACTATTAAACATTGAATTGGTTTTCCCGATTATAACAATGACATTATTTTAGAATAATACAAAAGGTCGTTTTTTATTAGAAATTACTAATATTCTTATTTACCCCTCTAATTAGGCGAACAGCTTGTGTTCGAAGTGGGAACGACAAAACCCAAGGTCAGTATTGAATCTGTGACTTTTACACAAAAAATTACACAAATGATTTTCTCAAAAAACATTAAATGCATTATTAATTTATTAAAAATATATATTTACGAAACATACAGTATCCATTTTCATTTCTCATGAAGTAGGTTATTAGTTACGCGATGAACAGCCCTGGTAGATTTTATTACCCTATTGTTGGTAGACGTGAATGATTGCCGCTCTCCTCTGTGCTACATCTCGAGCGTTCTCAACGAATTATGACAGGCGTCATTAATTAAATTTACGATGGATTTTCTTGAACAAATCTCTGCCTTGAACAAATACATTTCTGTTTTAGAAAAAATGTATAAACACGTAAATATATTAACAGAATTCGCTTTTGTATTGTATTTAAAAGAACCGATTGTTGAAACCTGATTTAGGGTGACACGCTATTATGATACGTAAATCCTTTAAATTTACTTTACTCAATGATGCATATCGCTTGACATTTGATCGTGATTTCCGATTAATTTACGTTTATTGCTGAAGAATAGCTCTACAGATATAAACTACTACAACAGAATTACATTACAATGGAAACTACAGAATTTTCGGGAAAAACACTTTCTACTATCAATATCTACGTGTACCGAAATGAGTTTAAAAGAGGTTTTTTTTTTATGTTATAGGTAGATGGACGGGCAACACTGACGATGTACGAAATAATTAACGTTCCTTACATCTCCAATGCGCCACCGACCTTGGGAACGAAGATGATATGTCCATTGTGCCTGTAGTTACACTGTGTCACTCGCCCTTCAAACCGGAACGCAACAATTCTAAGTATTGCTGTTAAGCGGTAGAATATCTGATGCATGGGTGGTACCTACACACGTGAGCTTAAAAGTGATGAGTCTACAACCCAAAACAATAGTAGTTTCACATCAAACATTGGCAATTTAAAAAGTGCCCGTAAATGTCGTCTAAATAGAAAATATTTCATATGTCAGGGAAGCCGTTCAAACGAACAACTAAATATTAAATGATCACTACCCATTTCCAAATATTGACATTATAAACGATATTTAAATTTCACGGAACAATAAAACATTCATTTTTATCCGCTAAAGAGTATAAAAACATTTGTACACGTGTAATAATTTCGTTTTCGGAATATGAAACTCAGAAATCGAATTTATTACAACAACCTTAATTTAAAATGTTAAAACTGACCTTTTTATAATTTAATCGTATTTTTCCTTCTCGGTATAATTGGTGCCATATTTTATTTTTGTCTTTGCGCCTAAATTAAAAGGGCTCGGTCATAGACTTCGAAAACTTTCGAAGTGGTATATAATTTTGAACATAACTTTTTTTTATCTAAACATATTTTGAGTGATACTATTCGTTCCACGCATTTGTTTTTAACTGATAAACTATTTTTATTTTGGCATAGTTGAATATTTCTCAGTTTATTTTATTAATATCGTTATGTAAACAAACAAATTATGTTAATAAATATTAGTTTTAATCGATGGCTTAGCTAAATAAAATCGTGCGCTTTTATATAGACAGCAGCTTGCTATTATCGCACGTCTACGTATTTTACAAGCTTTTTTCACTTACGTTTAATTATAAACAAAAACATCACTCAAAAAACTTATTAATTGGTAAGAAAATGCTCAAAATACGAACACATGAATTAAATTACGAAATAACTAATTAATAACATTCTAATTGTAAAGCTGATTATTTCATCGAGTTATAAAAATGACTAGGGAGCTAGACAACAAAAATTTGATACGATACGCTCACGCGGCTGACATAAACAATGCTCTTACAATAATTATCACTTTGAATATGAAAAAAGAAGATTGTATTATATTTATAGTTGTTGACTGTAATGAACTAGACCGATTCGATTCGTATTGTTCTGAAGTTTAATTTATTATCGGTATGAAACATGAGCAAATCATATACCGAAATGTTCGTCAGCTCCCTAGCCAATATTTGTGATTGAGATGTTAAATGTTCGATGTCATTTTCTTTTTAATTATTATCTGAGGACACATTTCTGAGCCTGTTATGATGACTGGCACATTTATGTCTGCACGAAGATCGCTTGGTATTATAAAGATAAATCAATTTATCATTTCAACGGCTGAAATAGGATCGGTTGAAAGCCGAAATGAAATAATAATTTTGTTTGTGACATTTAAAAAATAATATTCGCATATTTTTTACGTTAATGCTCTCTTTGATGGGTATTATTGTATTTGATGGATATTTTTATTTTTATATACGTTCGTTTTAGTAAATGATTAGACTATTTAAATGAGAATCAATATTCTGCTGTTTTGTTGTTGATTCATTCATCAGTGTTTCTATTCATTTAATGTTACTATGTAACATTTAAACATACTATGTTTATATTTTGAAAATCTAATTTTTAGCTCTTATTAATATTTGTATTCTATGTACATTTGGGTCGGTAATAAATCTGGAGATCCGTAAGCCCTGGGTTCTATCTAGAGTCAATACATTTACAATAATAGCTCCCGAGTAAGCAACTGTGTGTGTCTCTCTCCGTGCCCCGAAAGAAGACAGCATTGATAAATTAATCACCCACTAATTAATGTTTATAAGTAAAGCCAAAAATGTTTTAATATATATTAATCAGTTAAGAAATAATTAAAATGATAATTCTTAATTTGCATTGAACGTAGTCCTAATTCTTCCTTCAATTCACGTAAATCTCTTTTAAGTGACTTTTGTAGAACAAATTATTTGGAGTTTTAGAGATAACCTTTTCACTCTCCCTCTTATTTAAGTTTAATTTCTTGTTAAAATCCAGTGGCTTCCCTAAATTAATATCTCTTTAATAATCTCAGAAATTTATATTTATAATTATTATTCTTAATACGAAAAATCTTATAACCTTTTAAAACCGTTTTTTCTGACTGTTCTATTGATTCAAAAAAGCCAAAATTTGGATTGGAACGTAGTTTTATTATGTAACGTAAGTATCGACAAGACAATTTTAGAAAAAATTTGAGGAATTTTCTTCTTTTTCGAGTGCCACTCCGACTAACGAAGGTTGGCAGTCAGCTTTGAATACTCCTTCTTGTTCATCGTGAAGCGATAAAATTGAGCAGCACTCGCGATTCCCGTCCATTCCATTCCATTTAGGGAATCGGGAGGGGTAATTTTGTATTACAGCTAGTATTTAATATGATTAAAAGAAAAAAAATGTTTCTTTATTTGACCCGTTTGTGATCTTACACCATTAATCTGTTTGTGAACACATAAGAGTAATTTTCTGACACAGTAACATAACGCATGGAAAACTATTTAGAATAGAATAGAATAGAATAGAATAGAATATTCTTTATTGTACACCAAAAGAGTTACAGAACCGGAGTCGGAGTTGATGACGGTCAATATTGACATTTGACAATGACAAGTCGATGTGTTCAACGATGCGAGACACTTAACATACAAAATAAAAGAGTAGTAATTAAAAACAAAGCAAACTACAGAAAATAGTAACAATTAATAAGGATAAATATCGCAAAAAAGTTAAAAACAACTATTACTTTTTAATCATTCTTTTAGTGCGTGAAATAGTCACCTTGTCACCTTTAGACTCTGTGGTCTTCATTTGAATGGAAGACTTCACATTCGACTATCATTGAACAGTATTGAGATCCGACAAACATTCGACTTTATGCCGAGTACCATCTTGAGCTGTGATATATATAAAGCCATCCCATGTCCAGCATTTTGTCAATACCAAAACGAGATCTTGCTTCAAGGAAGACATCATGCCTACTTTTTGTTAAAAATTCCGATTGCGGGACTCCAGTTCCAGTGTTTTGGCGAACCATACTTTATCTCGCATCGTGACGTCACAAAACTTGATTTCGATAGGTCTAGGCTTCTTATCATTTAAGCGACCTAAGCGGTAGGAATTTTTTGTACATGTACTGGAAACAATCGGCAGAAGTAGATGTTGAACTACGAGACCAATGACGCGGGACGTTGCTTCCTCTAACTTCTCTTCTGGTACTCCATGTAAAAGAAGCATTCTTCGTCTTCTATGCATTTCCTGACGATCCATCTCACTTGCAAGAAACTCAAATTGTTACTGCAATGTGTTAAGTGCAGAAATAATAAATAACTTAAAGGTCGTGAATTCTGAAGCCAGAGAAGAAGTTGTAGTAGGCGAGGAAGATTTTTGTAGATCTTGATGGAACTCATTCATTTTGTTGTTAAACAATTCTGTCATGGCAGACAAAGACTCTTTAATGGTTTCCATACTGTGCTGTTGTGATATTGTAGTGATGATATAGAGTGAAATTAAACAGGAGAATACTTGCTGAGGGGTAATGTGATGCTACATATGTTTAATCTATAGTAAAATTCACTTAAAAACATTTATAAATAAGCAATTAGAGCAAACAAAAGCATGACCATATTGATTTACCTTTTTTTGCAAGCTCTTCTAAGGTACCATCCAAGCATCACAGTTGGGTTAGACGGCTCTGTAAGCCATGCCATGTAACTACATGCACAATGGATATAACATATCTTAATTTCCAAGGTTATTTGCACAGGTAACCACTTACTACCAGGTGGCCCATTTGCCATTCGACCACATATAATGAAAAAAGAAATGCCATAGAAACACGAAATAAAATTGGTAGGTACATGGACAATACTAAAATAAAAACATTGGGAGACTTCATACAAACTATGACATTTTTAATAACAACGGGCTTAACCCTTCCTATGCCGCATCGCACACCATGAGAAATGTTGTATCTGCCGTCGATTTATCGGGTGAAAGAGAAAGAACATATAACTAAGAAAGAGATAGTTTTTTTTCTGTCTCTTTCATATGTCGCACGCTATGATTTAGTATAGCCAGGTGTAAACTTTATTTTGACAATATTATCGAAAGTTTTTTTATACTCTTTTTACCACTAGCTCTCATATCCAGATTTTTTAAAATATTTTTTTGAATAAAAGTCTCAGTGTTTTACTCATTTATTATGATTGTTTTCACTTTTTTAAAACACAATTTTAATAATGTTGATTGTATTAGATTTAACACAAAGTGAGTATGGGATTATGTTATCGCAGACTGAAAGATTTTTCAGGATTATTCTCGGCTCATCATCATCATCATCATCACCCTTTTCGCGTCCACTGCTGGACATAGGTCTCTCCAATGGCACGCCACTGAGCTCGATTTTCAGCTCTTAATCTCCAACCGCTGCCAGCCACTTTGCGTATATCGTCACTCCACCTAGCTGGAGGGCGTCCTACGCTACGTTTGCCACTCCAGAACGCGTCTACTCCAACGGTCGTCGGTTCTGCGACATATGTGTCCAGCCCACTGCCACTTCAGCTTACTAATTCTTTGGGCTTTGTCGATAACCTTAGCCAATAGATTAGGCACCGTTGTAAGGAATCCAGAACAGACCAGGTCTCAATAGAGTCAAAAGCCTTCTCATAGTCCACAAATGCTAAGCACAGGGGTTGATTATACTCTTCGGTCTTATGTATAATCTGCCGCACTGTGTAAATGTGGTCTATGGTTCCGTACCCTCTTCGAAATCCGGCCTGTTACGGGGGCTGAAACTCGACAAGTCTACTCGCGAGACGATTCGTGATGACCCTAGAAAACAGCTTAGAGACATGGCTCAAGAGGGAAATAGGTCTGTAGTTCTTCAAAAAGGTTTTGTCTCCCTTTTTGAAGAACATTACGACAACACTCTTGCGCCATGCCTTTGGAGTTCTCCCCGAGAATATGACAGAGTTAAATATTCGTTGGAGCTGCGCTAGTAAAGGTTTTCCAGCTGCCTTTAGTAGCTCCGTCGTAATTCCATCTTACCCGGGGGCTTTTCCATTTTTAAGCTGCCCCAAAGCCATCACGATTTCGTCTTGGCTTACTTCTGGAAACTCTTCTGTGAAGGGGGCTAAAGTGACTCTAGGATCCCCAGGGTCGGGTTGAGGACGAGGCGCTACTGATGTATATAATTTACCAAAGAAGTCCTGAACTTCCTTAAGAATCTCGAGCTTACAGGTGACGACTTTTCCCTTTGAAGCGGTCAGCTTCGTCAGATGGCTTCGACCTAGTTTTTGAACAAAGACTTTCGACCGCCGATTTTGCTCAATCACTTCTTTTATAGAGCGTGTATTGGAGTTTCGGAGGTTGCGTCTTACTAGCTTTGATATTTTTTTATTAAGATCTGACGAAGTGACTGTAGGGTTTTCACGTTGTTTTCGCAATAGCTCTAGAGACTCTCCCGAAAGTTTGGTCCTCTTGCCGGTGTTTTGCGCTGGATAGAATTTCGTCCCCTCATCCCTAAGGATACCCACCACTTGGTCGAGTTCTTGGTTGATGTCAACGTCAGTGTTGGTTTCCAAGGCAGCGAATCGGTTTTCCAGTTTTCACTGAAATGTACTAGACTCCACGGCTTGGAGCAATTTTGGTCGGAGTGTAGACCTCATTAGACGGGCGCGCTCGAACTTGTAGTCAATATTTTCAGTGCCTCGTACAAGTCGGTGATCACTTCCGGTATTGAACCTTGTGATCACAGAGACATCTCTAAATATTCGCCTCTTGTCCGTCATAATAAAGTCAATCTCGTTTCTAATCATAGCGTTTGGGCTTCGCCACGTCCACTTCCGTTGAGGCTGTTTCTTAGAGTTCATCAAGAACAGACCCTCTTTCTCCAGAAAGTTGACGAGCATTTGCCCCCTATGATTACTGCTTCCAAATCCTTGTTGTCCTAGTACCGATTCGTTGCTAGTATGTACTCCCACTTTAGCGTTGAAGTCCCCCATGACAACATTGAAGTGGGCCTTTTGGGTGGTGTGCAATGCCTTAGAAATGTCTTCGTACATTTCTTCCACTTCATCATCCGAGTGTGTTGAAGTCGGTGCGTATACTTGAATAACCTTGAGGCAATACCTCTTGGTGAGTCTGATCACAAGATACGCTACCCTTGCCGACACACTGGAGATTTCTAAGATGTTGTCAGAGAGAGCCTTGTTGATCAAGAACGCGACGCCACCTTGGGATGGTTGGTCTCCCTCTCTGAAGTACATAAGATGGCCTGATTCTAAGGCTATAGTATCCTCTCTCTTTCTTCGGATTTCACATAGCCCCAAAATATGCCACCTTATGTTCCTCAGCTCTTCTTCGAGCTGTGCCAGGTGTTCGTCGAGCCGTAGCGTGCGTCCGTTATACGTAGCCAGGGTCAGTCGGTGTTGGCGGCCTACCGTAACCCGGGGATTCTTAGCACCCCCTTTCCCACCCTTACCATAACCGCCGCCTTGGCCAGGAACAGCGGGGCGACTGGGAACTAGGGGCCTTTGCGTATAGGTGTGTGCCATAAAAGGTTTTGCCCGTAATCACCACGCTGGGCAGGCGGGTTGGTGATCGCAGAGCGTAGCTCGTCGTACAGATGACGCTGCTGCCCGTCACCGGTCTGCAGTATTTAGCTACGCCTTAATGGAATGGTTATACCGCCATTAGTCGGTTGCCAGAGCCTCGTTTGTTTATCGGCAGGATGCACCACGTGCAGGTGAGGTTGGCTGGAAACATCTAGATACAGTTGTGCTCCCTTACATCCCTATGTAAGGGATATATATATATATATTAATAAATATATATATATATATATATTCATATATATATATATGAAAGTATAATTGGTAAAAAATCGTCTATATATATATAAAACAATTCTCTGTTAAACCCTTGTATTAAATCTTGAGTTGACTAACATTTGAACATTGAACATGTACTATATCTGCCCACTTTGGCATGAAAATTTATGAACTTCCTTTTTCCAAGCTGAAATAGTATTTTTTATTAAATAAGCGCAAAACATTGGCAAGAACAAGGTAATGTCATCGGATAAGGTACTTGTATATACAGCAGCCACGTCAAAAATTGTTCTCAAACCTATGCTAAATTATTTTAATTAAGAGCAAAGTTGCTTCTTTAACTTGATTTTGCAGAAGGTGAGTCCAGTTCATGGTGAAATATAAAATATTGTATTTATAACTACATTATAACTTAAAGGGTTGATCAATGATTATAAACATTAAGTGATTATTTTTTATCGATAGAAAAAAACACGAAGTGATCCCTGATATTTCTTAAATCCTTTAGTTCTCTGAGACCAAAGCTGGAAGATTCTAGATCTAGGGCCTGACATCAGGGTATTTTTGTTACATATATTATAAAGAAAGGTTTTGGCGCTTTACATTTTCTTTTCATATTCCAACATTCATCATTGCGACTGCGCACCCCAAATTAATATTTATACTGTTTCGCTATCGTAACTTCATAGCAATCCTGAAGACGAGATTCGAGACGAATCCCTTACTTGCCACCCAAATTCATTGGTATGATGAAAAATATTTCAAATGTCTACTATAGGAATTGGGTAAATAAGTTTTATTTTTACCATAAAATGTTAAAAATGTATCTATTCATATAAGGTTTCCTCAGTCCGATATGGTCCACGGATCGTCTTTACGCCTTTTCATCATTTATATTACGCTTTTTCCCTGTAAAATCATATGAAGGTCTGGTTCGAATATATCTGTTACGAGAGAATATTACGAACCGGTTGTAAAATAATGAGATTATTTTACATGTATGTTACGTTGCTCTCATGTAGTTATTTTATTAATTAGGAAACATTATATAAAAAACATTTTCTTATCGCTTATATGAATAATGATGAGATTATTTGACATGTATATTACGTTGCTCTCATACAGTTATTTTATTAATTAGGAAACATTATATAAAAAACATTTTCTTATCGCTTATACAAAAATAGTGTATCAAAATATATATTTCGTTACACTATTTTTTCAATTATAGAGTTACTTAATATTCAAATAAAGATTAAAATTTTTTATTTTTTATTTTTAGAATTAATTAAGTAAAACATTAATTCAATTGAATATGTATATGTAAGAGGTATTTTTTTAATTCATAAAAGTTTACTCTAAAAAGGTGTTATAAATTATAACTAATATGACTAAGATTATTATATCTACAAATTCAAGTAAGTATCAATACTTACGAATCTAGTCTAATTCTGTTGTTATCATCAAAAAAAGACAAGCCTGTAGGCTGTCGGGTTCAGATATTTGCATATGGACTTGATCAATGTTTTGTATAATATGCAACATTTCTCTAGGTGATCCGGAAAAGGCAATGTCTGAAATATTATCCGTTTCAATTCCACCTAAACAATAAGAACAACTTTGATTCGTAATTAACAACACCATTTTACCTATAAGTATATTTCTTATATTAGTTGTGAAATTAATAGTTTTTTTTTTACAAAAAAGTCTGTAAAAATGAAAAGTAATATTAGATCTCGCTTTACTATGCTTATGAAAATTATTATGTATTTTATTCATTTTCTTGTATATGAAACAATGAAGTTAAAAAAACAGTTCACAAATAGTAAGAGCCGAACACAACCTGAAACTGACGCGTGAATCTTATTGATACAAAAATGTTTTTAAAAAGATTGATGAATACCTACGTATAAAATTTATTTAATATGATAACTTTATTTAAATAATTAAAATATAAATTATAAATATTATAATTGAATAATAAGTTTAAAAAATAATAATAATATAAGTTTTATTTAGGGTAAACTAAAATCTTTGTGGAAGAAATGCATAAAGCTATTTTATATATAGAATAGGTATATAAATACATATATTCTACGCTTACCCGAGAACCTTTGTTAACATCAATAAAATCACTTTACTGTTATTGTTATTATATTCGAAAAACATTTTGCAATTTACGAAATTTTCACAAATATGTCCGCGAGCATTCGAAAAAATGATGTTGGCGCGCGAATTTGCGACGTGAATTTCGTCGTCGCTGATTGGTCGAAATGATAATCTAATAAAAAAGAGAGAGGGAGGCAAATATATATCAAAGAGAGGCAAATATATACTATGGATAAAAAAGAACTAGGTATATGTTTCTCTAGTGAGATAACGTTCGAGCGCATATCTACGCTCCGGCATACTATGGGTACAAAATTCGGAGCGCATATATGCGCTTCGGCATACGAAGTATTAAGCAAAAATCCTCTGCAAACGAGTCAAATTAACCCTAAAACGAGGAACGAGCTTAACATCCAAGTGTTTGTGGGATGATAATCATATATCCGCTGGAATATTGAGGGTATATGAGCCATAAAAATATTATATGCCCTGAAAGTGGTGATATTTTATCGGACAATATTTACGTTTCATTACAGGACTTTGCGTTATTAGATATAAAAATTATGTATTACTTGTACTTGGATTTAATTAAGGTTATTTTATTATCTATCTGGTGGAGTGTGATCAAGATAATAAAGTTTTCGACGGGCAAATGTAATTTTATGAATACGATCTGCAAGATTTTATTTAGTTTTATTGTCGACAAAATTTAATCAGCGCACAAAGACGCCATCTTGTCATTTCCTTGCTAGATTTTAATTTTTGTGATGAAACGTTTGTGACAGATTTCTGACGTAAAAGTTTTCAATTCCATGTAAACTAAGTAGCACGCGCATATTTTTTATTTCTTGTTATGGTTTCAGCTTGACGACAATCATGTCTAAAAGAGAATGATGATGTCTATATTGGAGCGCACTGGTCTAAAAGACGCATATTCATTCTTCTTTAATTTATTTCTTTATTCTTCTTCGCATCTTCAACTTAGGTTATATGTGACAGGAAACATGGTAGCTGGTAAACTATTCCACACGCTAGCAGTACGTATCAGAAACGTGACGTAGACACGTGTTGGTCTACAAAGATTAAAACCTGTCTTTGATAGCACCTAAGGGCACGAGCAGTTGTAACACAAGGGGTGTCTATCATCTATCAAGCCTATCACACAGGAAATGTTCTGTAAGCCGTTGGGATTTTTATTTATTTTAAATTTAAATAAAGTTACTGATACAGTTAATATACTTCTGGTTAATGACAGTCACTGAAAACAAGCGTTGATCTATCATCCTTAACATCGATCTGCGTAGTAGGCAATCTACTGCCAATGCTTTATAACCTTGAACCATAATTTATACTATACTTTTTTCTCATTTTAAGAATATCTATATTTTTATTTTACCATTTTTATATCCATATGAATTTTTTATTCTTCTTTATTTTAAGCTCTCTTAGTTACATATTTAAAACATAAAAATAATTCATTTCCTTCAATAGCTTGGAGTATTTGGCAATGAATGTTAGTTAAGCTTCTCCTGCAGTGACAATGCGTTGTCAACCATGGAACTTAAATTACAACGTTCCTCGTGCCTGTAATTACACTGGCTCTCCCAGTCTCAATACCGAAATGCAAATACACAAAGCATTGTTTCTTGACTATAGAATATCTGGAGATTGGTTTCTAGATGGACATGCACAGACTACAAAACCATACAAGATCTGGTTGCGTCACATATTTTATTTTGATAAATTTTAAGACATTAAAACATAAATTCAATTTTATTTGATTACACAATTTCCAACCATTTAGTTAAGAGGGTAACCGAGGTTAGGGACCTAGGAGTGCTTCTAGATTCTAATTTATTATTTGACAGACATATGAATAAAATTATTGCAAAAGCTTACTGTATGTTGGGTTTCATATTTCGCCAGGGAAGAGACTTTAAAAATATCAATACATTTAATGTGCTGTATAATTCGTATGTAAGATCTAATTTGGAATTCGCTTCAACGGTTTGGAATCCACAATACTCTAAGTATATTATGGCTATCGAAAATGTACAGGATAAATTTATTAGAAGATTAACGCGTAAATTTGGGTCCAATTCTATTAATAAGCTTAATATTTTGTCGCTTGAGAAACGCAGGGAATGCAAAGATCAGGTTTTTCTTTATAAAATTGTAAATAATTTTGTCGATTCAATGTACCTAGTCAACAATATTTATTTCAAGTGTTTTTCACATTCCATTGCCCGTTCAAAACATACCTTTTATGTCCCAATGTGTAGAACGAACTATGTTAAAAATCGCTTTTTGGTAAGAGCATGTGACAATTATAATAAACGCTACTCTAATATAGATATCTCTCTAAGGAAAATTTATTTAAGTTTTTAGAAGCCTTAAAAAACTGTAATTGTGATTAATATTCCTATATTTTTATATGTTCTGCTTTTTAAATTACATTTTAAATACTTTTCATATATTTTAATTAATTGTTAAATAACTTGTTATTGTTAGGTTCACTTCATGTTTGAATGTAAAAGTGGAAACTTTGTTGGCTTATGTGAGACTTATTTTGTTACCAAATGTTTATGTATTATATTATGCTGTATGTTTCCCAAATAAATAAATAAATAATAAAATAAATTTATAATTTTATTTTATTTAGACTAAAATAAATTTATAATTTTATTTTATTTAGGGAAATGATCTAAATGATGGATAGAAAACATACCAGCATATTAGTTCGGTGTAATGACTCGGCAACTGGCAATAAAAGTGATAAGGGTTAGTTAGAGTCAGTCCATCACAAAGTACACATCAATCGCGACGCGCAAAACAAACATTAACAAACACTCAATAAAATTAATTTCGTATTTTGAATAGCATAATTTGAATGTGTTACATTATTATTAAACTTTTATTTACTTTTATAATTTTAATAATTTTAATATGCGTACTGGGTCTCAAGTATATATTATATAAATAAAAAATAGTTACTATACAAATCAAGACTGCTTGGAATGACAACCAGAATGGCGATCTGAGCGGAATATGCACCAGCCCTCCTGTCGCCAATAGATGCAATAAGACGACGTGTTGTACCATTAATAAAGCTTTTTGCACTGCTACCCATAGTCCAAGTACAAATCAAGTATACATCTTAAACTAAAACATATAGATTACAAGAACACGCTATTTCCATCAAAAAGCAGTGAACGTTAATCCTCAACCCAACCCATACCAAACAATATAATTCAAAAATAATTCCGATGCAAACATTGTCGGCTATAGCGTGGATGCCGCATGATCGGCTCTAGATACATTTCTAGAAATACGACTGATTCGAAATTGCGTTCGATATTCGGGTATTACCTAACATTTCTTTGTCGCCATTTACTATTCGCGCTACCATTGTAACTTTCGCCCCACAATAAAACAGTACGTGACCGTGGCTTTTAATGCAGCTGTTACGGAATACCGAAACAATTTTGGGGTGGATTTTGATTCCAATTTTTCCCGTTCTATACGCAATTCTTCTATCGCTTTGAGTATCTGTTTTTATTGAAGCATTTCATGGTTATGGCGTTGACTGGATTATGTTTCAATATGATTTTGTTTTTTGATAACGTTTATAGTATTGTGTGTTGATTGCCTCTAAGGTCTAGTGACTAGAACCCTGCGAGCAATCGTGTCGGCGATGGTCCATAGGGAATCGACGTGGAGAGACGTAGCCTTTTTTGTGAGGCCGTCATGGTCCAGAAGGAAACGGTGGAGCGGGAACGGGAAAGGGCCGATCCCGTGCGGTGGAGTCGACGTCAGCGTTATCCCAGCCCGCCCACAGTTTCGACGCCCGGGGCTTAAAAGATACGGCATAGCCCCTGGACAGGGGACTAATGAAATGGGGGCCTCACGTGTCCTGTTTAAGGCAGCCCTGAGGCGGGCGGCAGCCGGGATCACCTCACGCTACCGTTCACATTAGCAAGGAGTGCGGGGGCTCGAGATTACCTTTAGGGATTCGAGATACCTGAGGAGAGCCCCACGGAACTACGAGTGGAGCACAGCACGGGAGGGGCCGCGGATGCGTTATATCGACACCATCTCGCAGCCTCTGCGATGCGTGCCGAGGATGGCCATCGCAGTGGTTTTAGTGGTGGAAGAATCTAACATAACCCGGTTTTCCCCCAACGGAGCCCGGTGCATTTTGAAGACTTCCAAAACGAAAAAACTGAGATCGGGTCGATAAAATAGATTACGTTTTTTAGTCGAAGAAAATCAATAATCAATTAAAATAATCGGTTCTACCAAGAAGAACTATCAAGAAATTTCGTCCTCTTTTTGCATTCAACACCTAATACTTTATTATATACATTTATATTACACAATGATTACTATAGTAAGCACGAGTATGTATAAAAATATGCTGCATAGAAAGCAATAAATTTTAATACTAACTGCTAATATATATGTTATAAAATATTTATAATATAACTTGTAACGGATATATTTTTAATAAGTTTTATATATATTTTTTTAAATATATTTTAATGTTTTTGTATTAATTTAAAAAAAAAATAGAGTAACGAATTACATACCCAGTACGAACTAATTTTATCTTGTTTATATATTTACTAGTAATTATATTATGTGTTATAATTATACTTACTCAACCTAGATGGCACGATGGTAGATACAATTAAATCTTAAGCAAATATGTGGGTTCAAACTTAATGATTTTTCATCTGCTTTTGTATTTATAATTCAACTCGTGCACGGATGGTAGACAACAATACCTTTCTTCAACTCTATCAGATGTCTAATCATCGACTTGCAACAAAGCGGTATGATGGAATAAGCTAAAAATATTTTTCTCGTTAATAGAGTTATTTGCCCAGTGGGACGTTGGCCAACTGGCATTTTTTTTACCTAATATCCAGCTTAATATTTGAATCATCATTCTAATTATAATATTATATACAATAATATATTACTAAACAAGTAAATACATAAATCCAAAATGGAAGTGTAATTTCCAAATTAATTAACCCTCATAACTTAAACTAAACGTATAAAGATTTTAGAGTATTGTATAATAATTACAATATAATATCATGAATCATACAATCGTTTTGATAACCATATTTCGCCTAATTGCTTATATAATTTAATTCACATACTAATTGAGCGGAGCCTGAGCACTCGTACGCACCTAATTAATTTAATATTTGAAAACGCGTTCAAAGTCAAAACAAGTCAACTTTTCATACGAAATTTGTATGAGGGCCGACGTGAATAGAACACATTATAAAGCATCATTCACATTGCTTTTAAAAGGTAAATAAAACTCTTATTTCAAAGGGCACGTCTATCTAGACTTGCAGAAAGCTGACCTTAGTATTATTTGTTTTAGTTTAGAAGCCTTTTTCAAATAGCTGAATGAAACAATGAATGATGGTGCCGCATTTTTTAGGGGTTTTCTTCATTTTTGTAGATGCCGTGTTTTTAGTAATTTGTCTCGGAAATAATATTCGGTTTTTTTAGTGATACGATACTAAAATTACGATAACCTTGTTGGTCTATTGGCTATCATATTAGGCTTCAGATTCTGGGATCGAACCCCGGGTGAGGCTAAAATAAAAATTATTGATAAATTCCGTCGAAAAATTATAAGTAGCAGCCCGAATTCTGGCAATTGTTATCTTGCCTCGGAAAGCACGAAAAGCCATTTTTCCTACATCTGAATTATTTCCAGCCATTTTGGATTTGATTTCCCATCGGATTATAATAGTAAGGGAAGAGAGTGCACATTTCCACTCACTCTCTTACACTATAACATACGCAGTGGCTATTCTCCCTGGAAATGGCCACCGTGGTGTAAATCAGTCAGGAGAACTTCAATAATGGAACTATTACTTGTTTTAATACGATTCATGAATAAAACAATTTGTTGACCAAGTAACTTCGGATGAATAACCAACATCTGTTATGATGACCTAACTTAGAATTGTTAAGTTAACAATTACTCAGACTGTTAGCAATTAATTACTCAAACTATATCAATTACTTAACGCTTATTTACTTATTATATAGTGCATGACATTAAATAACATTATTAGATTACATGTGATCAGGATCTCTCTGGCAAACTTAAGTAAAGTAAGTTTTGTAAGAGAACAGATAAGTGCAGATATATTAAAAATGATTACATAAACTATAAAAAAATATCTGCATCCCAAATAATAAATAGCATCTTTATTTACATACTTTATGTTACGGATAATTTCACTTGAATGTAGCTTAATATAGTATTATACATACCATATGTCACTCATTAGATATTCTACCGCTAAATAGCAATACTAAGTATATTTGTGTTCCAGTTTGAAGTAACTCGTACCGGGTTGTAACTACAGGCACAAGGGGCATTGTTCCCAAGGTCGGTGGCGAATTGGCGATGTAAGGCACGTTTAATATATCTTACACCAATGTCTATTAGCGATGGTGACCACTTCCTACTAGGAAGTCCGTTTGTCCGTTCGTCTATCTGTTTTATATAAATTATATATGCACTAATTTAGTACTATGAATAAATAGGGGGTGAAGGGGTGAATAGGATCTCTTCAAAGTCTACTAACCTTCGAGCTTAGACTCATTTGGTTTTATAAATATTTAATATAGAATAATGTATTATCCGAATATGCTAATTTGTATTTAATATTATCCTAAAAAAACTTCGCCAAGAATTTATAACAAGAATATACTTTTCATAACGTAGTTTTGTGATAGTGGAAGAATAATGCGGTTTTAAGATTCCCAATTACAAAGTACTTTAACATCGATAAAGTTAGAAATAGCCTAATTACTTTATTAGTAAATTCAAAGGATAAAAGCTTATTGAACGAAATTCTGTACTATTATTTCATTATTACATATGTTTTTTTAATAGATTGTATACAAACTTAAATAGCTTTTTAAAGCGTAACCTAAGCTATTAATTCTTTGAGTATTTACAAAACAAACAATGTTAAAGTATAAACTCAGATTAAAAACATAATTAATATTTTTACAATGGATCAAATAGTCAATTATCTCACTGAAATCTGATCATGACGTCACATTTAATTAAACTTATTACGATATAATTTTGATGAATAAGAAAATCACTTAAGCATTTACAATAGATTAATTACGTTATAAATGTGTCATTATGATCATTTAAAATTATATTCAAATATTAAAGTATTTATTATTTTTGTAAGCGAGCTGATATATAATTTTAATACACGAACTCCAAGTCGCTTAACGTTTCGCGGTCGTTCATGTTAATCGTCGTGGAATATATTAAAATTATATCAGTATGCACACGTCCTTATCATAGCCGGTAATTGAACCGGTTACCGAGTAAAGTGCTCTGTCAAAGTGTAACGGGCTTCCACTAAATTAAGGCTTAACATTTCATTTGAATTGGTACCTCCGGTAAAGGGAATTTATTAGTCGGAATTTGTTAGCAGTTCATTAATGCATCAACATAATTGATTAAATGGAATATGTAGACATTGGAGTCTGGTAAATATTTGATATTTATTCAATGAGCTTAAAGAATAAAGAATTTTTGTAGTGAAAATGTACACGTAACTCATGTTTCAATAAAAAGAATCGTTTACATATTATAAACATACTGAAAGTGAAATCTATCAAATATATTTAACACATAGCTTAATATTCTGTTGAATTAACTTCTACCGTTTGACGAGTAAAGCGGTTTTTGCTCAGTACTCAAGCCTTTGATCTTGGGCTACTTGCTATCAACAAGTAATATTAAATGTATGAAAATGTAACCACCAACCATACCTATTAAGCCCAATATGTTGCCTTAGCGTGTTTCAAATGTATACGGCAAAAAGATCTTAATTAAATATTGTATTACTTTTTTAAGGTAAAAATATAAAACATTTATTATAGATTAAGAAAACTTTGCCACCATTATACTCACCAAGTTCCAATGAAGTAGGGTGTTGGAATAAATTCTAAATCCTTTTCTGCAACAGAGGCGGCGCATATCTAGCAATAAGACATTTATACACAGCTTATATAACCAAAACTCAACTAAATTGCCGTAAATAAATATATATTCACCGCCTAACTGTGACTCGTGACTGTGCGCACAAAGAAATTTGCCAACTCCTTTCTTTGTCGCACTTCCAAAAAATCGAATTCTTTACCAGCTTATATGTTCCCCTCCTCCTATAACCTAGGTTCCTTCGAACGAGACGTGAAAAGGGATCTTACGGGCCGGCAAGGCGGGAGCGGCTAGTGCAGAACCTTCCCGACTGTACTGGCCGTCGTCGCTTTTGGACTCTACTACCACTTACCATCAGGTAGAATAGAATCATTTGCCTTCCCGGCAAATATAAAAAAAAGTATTTGATCATTTTGTAGGAATATTTATAGTGTAATCAAATCGATCTGAAAATAAGCGTTTTTATTAAAGCCTTTGTCACCTATCCATTTACTACCTATCCATCTACTTTGTAGTGCCGCTAGCTAACTATTTAATTGTTGTCCGTTCGCGATATCGCCAATTAATTGTTCCTATATTCATTATCAATACAAGAACCAAGATGACAGAGCCGAGATGGCCTAGTGGTTAAAACGCGTGAGTCTTAACCGATGATCGTGTGTTCAAACCCGGGCAAGCACCACTGATATTCATGTGCTTAATTTGTGTTTATAATTCATCTCGTGCTTCACGGCGAAGAAAAACATCGTGAGGAAACCTGCATGTGTCTAATTTTATTGAAATTCTGCCACATGTGTATTCTACCAACCCGCATTGGCGCAGCTTGGTGGAATAAGCTCCAAACTTCTCCGGAAAATGTAGAGGAGACCTTAGCCCAGCAGTGGAACATTAACAGGCTGTTACTGTACAAGAATTAAACATAAGGATTAAACATTTAAGAAATCGGTATGCACCTTAAGTGTACTAATTCATTTTTTTACTGGTGGTAGGGCTTTGTGCAAGCTCGTCTGGGTAGGTACCACCCACTCATCAGATATTCTACCGCAAAACAGCAATACTTGATATTGTTGTGTTCCGGTTTGAAGGGTGAGTGAGCCAGTGTAATTACAGGCACAAGGGACATAAAATTTTAGTTCCCAAGGTTGGTTGCGCATTGGCTATAAGCGATGGTTGACATTTCTTACAATGCCAATGTCTAAGGGCGTTTGGTGACCACTTATCATCAGGTGGCCCATATGCTCGTCCATCTTCCTATTCTATAAAAAAAAAAAAAAATATTATGAGGCGTTGTTATAAATACCAATAGCAACATTATATTTTTTTGTCGTATTTCTAAACTACAAATTATGATTAAAATAACAATCGCGTAAAAACAGCATAGCTTCTCTTTCCATTGCAAATAAAAATATACCAACTTAAAAGAAAAAAAAATCTAAAAAATAGAACCTTTATTTGTTCATTTAACATGAACTAAAGCTTCGAAATTGTACGTTGAAAAAACAAAAATCAAAAATTTCCTCAATCACGAGAATGTTTTGGAAATTCCCCCACGCATCCCCTTAACTGAAAAAAAGGACTCGATAAATAATTCATTGGGTTCTTCCCTCGATTCGTTAATGATGTCACGCATTATAAAGCAGCGTAGAAAGTACCAGAACAATTGAGATTAACGCTTTGCCTTTAATTAGAAAAGTTGTAGGCCGATGTTCAAAACCCTTTGGATAAGGTATTTTAATTTATTGGAAATATTCGAACATTTTTACTTCTAAATTAAAAAATATCACTAAAACTGGTGGTAGGGCTCTGGGCAAGCTCGTCTGTGTAGGTAACATTCCCAGTCATCAGATATTCTACCGCAAAACAGTAGTACTTGGTATTGTTGTGTTCCAATTTGAAGGGTGAGTGAGCCAGTGTAATTACAGGCAGAAGGGACATAATATATTAGTTTCCAAGGTTGGTATCGCATTGGTGATGTAAGTGATGGTTAACATTTCTTACAATGCCAATGTCTATGGGCGTCGGTGACCTGCCTACCTATACCATTAAAAAAACATTGTCTCCTTTGAGTCTATGAGAGTAAGATTACAAAGTCAATTTGATTAAAATCGTTTCGTTGTGCTCAAATTCTCAGACGCTTTTATTCACTGTGATTATAGTTTGTTTTTAACCTATCAATTTTATACATAAAAACGTTAAACGTATATAATAACAAAGATAACATTGTAGATAGAACTAATAAAAATTATGGGTTCAAACTAGGGCAGCACTTGCGACTTTTGCGAATAAATTTCCCTATTACAGTTGATTTAGGGTCCTGCAATAAAGATTGCGAGAAAACTTGCACGCTTAGACAGCCCTTAATTTTTCCCCCAAAGGATCTTTAAACGAGCAGTGCGACATTCCGGTCGGGACGGGTCGCTTATTATTTACTCAAATACTTGTTTTATTTCGTAGTAATTTACGACAAAATATATCATGGAGGTATAATTCATTGTATGTTCGTCTAATTGGATATTACTTCATTAGCTAGATATTTTAGAACAGAAAGTCAACACTGACTTTTAAATATTTGTATTGGTATGTATTAAATATTGTCCTCGTAGCTATCGGGTAGTATTTTACCAAAATACAAGGGTTGATAGAAAATGCTTTAATAACTTATAAGCCGAAAGTCTGACTGCTATGATTTAACAATAAATCTAACAAACTGATAGTTCAAATCCTGTAAAACATATATAAATAGCCCATAAAGATTCCGAAAGAACTGTCAAACAACTCTATCGATTTTTTAAATATGAATATGTTATAAAAGGACAAAATACTTAAAGTATAAAGAATAATGAGACTGAGATAAATTAAATCAACATAAACAAATGTAACCTTATTGCAGTTGCTCTCGTACAAAAAAAGCAATATCATTAATACACCATTAAAAATATTATAATAATAATATAACAATTATAATTCATGATAATGTAACGACTATGAGCTTTTATACTTAAAAAAGATCCCGTCACTGTATCTGAGTTGAAATTAAGGGGCGTAAATTATTTATATTAAAAAAACAGAAAGGTTAATGTGCGTCTGGCCAGTAATTTTATGATATCTATCGAATTATTAATGAAGTTTTTTATAATTCCTAGAAGGAAAAACAGAATAAGCTAATGGTCTACCTGACGGTAAGTTGTTATTGTTACTTATATGCATCAGCATTGTAAGAAATATAATAATAATATATTTTTTATTTATTTCTTCATAAAAAAATTTACAAATTGACATATAACATTTAAATATCAACTAGATAATGTAAAGACAGACGCTTGCAATAGATAAACTGTTCTACAAGACACCAGAATATATATTCACTGGTGGTAGGGCTTTGTGCAAGCTCGTCTGGGTAGGTACCACCCACTCATCAGATATTCTACCGCAAAACAGCAATACTTGATATTGTTGTGTTTCGGTTTGAAGGGTGAGTGAGCCAGTGTAATTACAGGCACAAGGGACATAAAATCTTAGTTCCCAAGGTTGGTGGCGCATTGGATATGTAAGCGATGGTTGACATTTCTTACAATGCCAATGTCTAAGAGCGTTGGTGACCACTTACCATCAGGTGGCCCATATGCTCGTCCGCCTTCCTATTCTATAAAAAAAAAAAAAAAAATTCCTTCCACTGTCAATGCGCCAACCAAGAGATGTTTTATCCCTTTAAAACCTACCAATCGAACCACAGCCATCACCCAAAATGGTTTGCACTTATATACGTAAACTATGTACAAATTATATTATTTTACTTTATCTCGAAAATAATCATAATAATCATTATCATTTATTTACGTTTAATGTTGTTTTACGGTAGTTAAATATGATTTCTTAATATTTATCTATCATTTTGCCCACGAAAGCAAGCAAATTAATTTGAAAACAAATACTTAATTAGTACATTAAAATATTTTTTTTATATACTTTATTGTACAACACAAAGAGAGAAAAAAAAATACAAAACATGGATACAGACTAAATAAAAGTAGGATAAAATTTTGGCGACCTTGTCGCTACATGGCGATCTCTTCCAGGCAACCAACGGTATACGTAATAACTCATAGATTATGAGGTAGGCGGTGCTGTAATAATATAATATAATTAAACAAAATAATAAATAAATGTAAATATAAAATACACATATTATGTATCAATAAATAAATTATTTTAGTACTATTACCGTAACAGCCTGTGAATGTCCCACTGCTGGGCTAAAGGCCTCCGCACCTCTTTTTGAGGAAGGTTTGGAGCTTATTCCACCACGCTGCTCCAATGCGGGTTGGTGGAATATGTAAAATTAAAGGTATATAAAATAAAATTTAGTTAACATTTATAATACATAACCGTATTAGAATAAGATGGAGTTCTTTGTTCGTAGTATGCTACGTCGAATCAAATGGCCGACGTTATTCAAGTAACAACGTAATAAATAACATGTAATTACTAAATACCGCATCCAGTCCAAGTTGCTAGCTCCTTGTATGTGGTTGTTCATGTAAGATGTATTTGTAATGCATAAGCTTATTACATTGCCTACATTTTGTTTCTAGATGTTTATTACTGCTATTAGAATTTATGCATTATGAAGTGGAAAGCTTGTTACTGCTAATTCAACAAAACTAACAAAACAAAACACTAGTGGACTAGAAGTGCCTTGATTTTAACATTTTTTTTTTAATTTTAATATAGTCAATGTTCCGATTTATTTTATTAAGATCTGTAAAAATACCCCAGTACAACAATTGTACATAATTACTTTTAACATTTTATTCTCTTTCACACGTATCTTGTAATATAATTTAATACGAATTCATATTTTACAATTCTATTACAATTTTCCGTGTTTTGTTTTTTTTTTTTATATTGCGTAGTTTTTTTTTTTTTGCTGAATAATTTCCAGCCAGTGTTAATTTGGTTGAAATTATTACAATTATTTTCTAAAAATCTCAAAATAATTATTAATAATCCGTAAAACCTTACAGATCAATCTTATAGCAATATTATTTTTATAGAGCAATACTTTGTATCGTTGTGTTCCAGCTTAGGGTTGAGTCAGCACGAACATAACATCTTAGTTCCGAGGGTTGGTGGTGCATTGGCGATGCAAGGAATAATTAATACTTCTTACAGTACCAATGTCTATGGGCGATGGTGAATACTTACCATAAGGTGGACCATATGCCCGTCCTACCTATTTTAATACATAAATATCTGCACCCGTAGTTGACGTATTTAAGACACGTACGAAACGATTTGCTTCCTCGTTTCTGATACGCACCGCCACGGTCTGGAATACGCTCCCGACCTCCGTTTTCCCCACCACCTACAATATTCTACTACTTACCTTCAAGTCTAGAGTACATAGGCATCTTCTAGGCAAGCGCGCTCCATCTTAGACTGTATCTAACTTTCCACCAGGTGTGATAGGAGACAAGCGCTAGCGTATATATTTAAAAAAAAATGAAAAAAAATATTAACAAATACATAGGTCAATGCATTACATTTATGCAATTACAGGTTTAAAAGTGCGAATTTGTAAAACTAGCCGAAAATTTTTACGATTCACACAAAGTTTTTTTTTTTTTTTATCTGTAAAAGATAACGATGCAGTGTTGCGTTAGTTCTGCATTAATAATGTAAACATCACATATGTAATATAAAATTAGAATTAGATGTAAATATAAAATAACCTTAGATTTACAAATTCCATGCTATTTGCCAATAGCTCTGTTGTATTTCACTACAAACAGTTTTTGATAAATAATAGATAAATATATATATATATATAGTAACAGCCTGTAAATGTCCCACTGCTGGGCTAAGGCCTCCTCTCCCTATTTGAGGAGAAGGTTTGGAGCTTATTCCACCACGCTGCTCCAATGCGGGTTGGTGGAATACACATGTGGCAGAATTTCGATGAAATTAGACACATGCAGGTTTCCTCACGATGTTTTCCTTCACCGAAAAGCACGAGATGAATTATAAACAGAAATTAAGCACATGAAAATTCAGAGGTGCTTGCCCGGGTTTGAACCCACGTTCATCGGTTAAGATTCACGCGTTCTTACCACTGGGCCATCTCGACTTATTTTACTTTATATATATATAATATTTTACAACACTATTGCACTGAACTACTTATATTACTACTTTAATTTTACAAATATCCGGTAATAACTCCAGCGACATTTTTTTACCAATCCATAATGAACACCATAGTTTGTTCTAGATCAATTACATAATGTCAAATCAATGTTAAAATTGTTTATTTGTCTATACTGCTCCTGTTGGAATACAACTACAGTGTCTTCGGTGATCTGTGATAGATCAGAAAATCGCTTATTCAAATTCTGTCAAAGAACATGCTTACATGTGCATTCATGTTAACAAGTTTCATGTAATACATAGGAGAGTATATGTTTTTATATTCGAATAAATCGAATAAAATATAAATAAAAAAGCAATTATTAACTTTAATTATGATCATTTAATTATATTAATCACTGTTTGTTCTTTATAATAATAATAATATAATAATAATATCCCGGGACATTTTTCACACACGGCCATCTGATCCCAAATTAAGCTTATACAAAGCTTGTGCTATGGAAACCAGACAACTGATATACTACATATACTACTTTTCTTTTGTAAATACATACTTATATAGATAATTACACCCAGACTCTGGACAAACAGACATGTTCATGCACACAAATGTCTGTCCTGGGTGGGAATCGAACCCACAACCTCCGGCGTGAAAGATTTTCACATTTACACATTTGAAATCAAATGTCATCTTAAGTTCATTAAACTTGAGGTTAAAGATTTAATATTTAAATTCAAACTTGTCTTACTACAGCAAATTACAGTCCCTTCCGACTTCAAACCGACAAAGTTTTAACAATCACGCGTTCGTGCCAACTGTAGAACTTTGTCGCTCACACTGTGTCATTTTAACTGAATATGTGTTTAAGGCAGGCGGATCGCTTTAATCTGCATATTTGCCCAGAAGTTTCGAGAGGGGTAAATCTATTAATTCGTCCCGCTGAGGAGATTTTGTCTTTTCGTTAGTTTTAATCAAATATATAATATATTCCTACAAGCCAGAAGTGAAAATGTATTTTTAAAAACAATAATACACAATTAACTAACTGATTTTATAATTAAAAATAAACAAATAACATACAATATCATTAATATTACTTTAAATCTAATAAAAACTAAATCTTTGATAACGTAATTGTATGTCCGAAGCAATCAAACCTCGCGCCGAAAACTAATATTCCGCTTCTGTGATGGCGATAACGATCGTGCGCTGTTCTTTTCTTGTGAATTTATATAGTATTAAACAGTTTACACTTCAATCACATAACATAATATGATAACAATATTACGATCATATATAGTTAATATACTTGCCATAACATAGTCTCGTTAAGAATTAATTATGTAAGACACAAAGTCAGGTAAGTCGTTGAATGTTTAAAGAGTTAAATTCAGCCCTAAACTACCATCTTCAGATATTGATCCGTGCACTCAGGTCACATGTCACGCCCTATTTCTTATACTACTAAAATAATAAAAAAAAATATTAAAAAAAACACATATGTATGTAACATATTAACGGAATGGGTTGAAAACGAAGATTCTTTATAAGCTTTTTGTAATTATAATTATATATTTTAATAAAAAATATACGTTAAATAATCATTATTTGCTTGCTTGTATTTAATTTATATGTTGTATTAAGCTGTATTTTTTACATTTGCCGGGAATGCAAATGATTCTACTTCACCTGATGGTAAGTGGATGTCCAAACGCGACAACGGCCAGTACAGTCAGGAAGAATGTTCTGCACTCCCACTAGAACACGTGAACTGGAAAAAGAATTCCATTTTTTGGAACTGCGACAAAAAAGGAGTTGCCTAATTTCTTTGTGTGGAATGGAATTGATCTTGAGTTAGGCGGTGAAATCGAGAGCCAGCACGCGTATAGAATGGTTTTGGAAAATTGTGTCAGGCCACCTACCTGTCACCCATTTTCCTTAGGAACTCTTTTGGTGCACTTTACTCAAAACAGAATTGTGGCTGTGGATGATGATGATAATTATTTATTTAAATCGACTAGACTGTCGACTGTCATTTATATCAATAAAGTTATTTAAAGTCATTATTTATTCGCCAATCTTACTTTCCTATTATTTAAAAGTAAACATATGTTACACTCCTTTGAAAATGATAAAAATTCAAAGGAAACAATAAATAAATTAAATATTAATTACATTAAGAGTTTCCCGTACATCGTGCCATGGGATTAAATTAGCGACCAGTTTATTTTGAACTTCAGTACAGTTGTATACATGTGTAACAAATTCAACAACATATTGGTGGTTGGTCTATGAATTTTTATTCTTATTTTGATCTAAATGGAATGCGATGTAATGGCGTTTATTAAATGAAATCGAAGCAAAATGGTTTTTTTTATATAAACTGGTGTTCGTCCAGTGTTCGCCGAGTGGTCGAAATGTCTACATGGTCTAATAGGTGGTAGGACAAGCCCGTCTAGGTAGCCACCCACTCATTTGATATTCTACCGGAATAGCAATACGTAGTATTGTTGTGTTCCGGTTAGACGGGTGATTGAGCCTGTGTAACTACAGGCACAAGGGATATAACATGTTCGTTCCCAAGGTTGGTATTTGGCACATTGGCAATTTAAGGAATGGATAATATTTCTACCAATATCTACCACTTAACTTAAGCGCTCGTAACGTGGCATTTTAATTGATCAGCATAAGAAAGTATTAAAAATTAAGTTGTATTATGGAATAGCTCAGTATCACCTCAGGAAACTTAATCAGGTCTTGCGTGAAACTAATGACGCTTTATGCACGAGTATCTTATTTTAAATATGTATTAATAATTACTCATACTATTTCGTCATATTTTTTATACATAGACCTTTAATATTGAAAAGATAAATTCACGGGTCATTGTAAACGGTTGGTTGCTGAGGTCAAGATACACTGGCTGGAGGTAAAACAATTAACAAAAGTTAATCATACATTAGAAATGTTGTATTTTATCCGAGTTACATTAAAACGCTACGTTATATTTTAACATAAGGAGTTTGTATATATTCCACACCTGAGCATTGATTTCTACTATTTAATATCTATGATATCTATCTATCTATCTATCTATGATATTAAATAGTAGAAATCAATGAAGGGTAGGAGTAAAAAAACAAGCAACACCACTTTTAAAAGCTCTTAAAGATTTTTTTATTTTTATAGTATAAATATTTATTTAAAACAAGTTAATTTATAATATATTATGTGTATGTGACCTACTCTACCCACCAGATAGTGAATCCTCTTTAAAATTACTTATCACTTGAACTATTTGTCACTTTAAAACTACACAACAACAATGGAATCTATCAAGGAGTCTCTGGCTGCAATGACCGACTTATTCAACAGCCGTATGAATGAATTCCAGCAAGACTTACAGAGGACAACAACACCTGCGACTGTGCCTTCTCTTTCATCGGACTTCAATTCTTTTAAGTCTTTTGTTCTCACTGCACTAAGTGGACTTCAGCGACAAATTGAGTTTCTCGCCAGGGAAATGGATCGGACTGAAATGCAGAGACGTCGAAAAGTGCTTCTTTTCCATGGTGTTAGCGAAGAGAGATCCGAGGATGCCACTGCTCGCGTTACCAGCCTTGTTGCGGAGCACTTGGCCTTGCCAAATTTTTCTACCAGCAGTATCAAATCTTGTCATCGCTTGGGAAGACCTTTGGACAGCAAGCCCAGACCTATAGTGGTCAAATTTACCGAGACTGCTATTAGGGATAAGGTCTGGTTCGCCAAAACGAAGTTGAAGGGCACCGGTGTCACAGAGTCAGAGTTCCTGACGAAAAGCCGACACAATGTGTTTTTGGAGGCCAGGAAGCGGTTCGGCATCAACAAGTGTTGGACACGAGACGGTTTGATACACATTATCGCCCCAGATGGATCTAGACATCGTGCCGAATGTTTATCTGATCTTGACTCGATTTCAACTTGTAAGTCCCCAGTCCAAAAAATTCCCATCGCAAACACTAGCGATAAAGTTGTATTGCAGAGGTCAAAGCGCGTAGTTAAGAAATAGTTATTTTATATTTATCTTTCTTCTTATTATTGTTTGTTTTTCTATAATTTTAAAATTATTTCTCTGTCTACCTGCTTTCGATTTAATTTTTGTGTTGTGTAAAACTATTTACGAATCTATTTAGTTAAAAGTTAACGTCATTCTGACGTTTGTCAATCAGGCGCCATAGTTTTCTTGCTTTGGATGGTTAGTTTTTTAGTTCTATACTAGACATTTATAAAGATCGTCTCTACTTCATTTTCATATTCGATATAGATAGATAATAGATAAATATAGATATAATATAATAATATTCCTTTTTAGTAAAAATTGTTGTTATGGCAGCCTGATAAATATCTGATTTTTTTTTTTGTTAATGTTAGTTTTTAATGTTATTATTGTTTCTATTTTGTTATGTTTGTGTTTAAGTGATTATTCCTAGGCAATTGGCGGGTGAGTGTTCATATGAAATTAATTAACGTATAATTATTCATTTACCTATTTTTATTTTGTAATTATAGAATTAATATATATTATTATTATTTTACATATATATTTTATATATTTATCTTTATATTTTTACTTATTTTATTTGCTGAATATTTAATTTAAAAATGTCTAGAAACAATGACGATTTGGACGAAACTTTTCTTTCTTTTTCTTCTGATGGATTGAGCAGTAATGACAGCTTTCATAGTATCCCTTCGCTCGGTGAAACTATAAATTCTTTATTCTCAGACTGTCTAAAATATTTTAATGTTATCCATATTAATGCTCAGAGTATTCCTGCACATTATCCTGATATGTTATCATCATTCGATTGCAATAAAATACATGCTATCCTCGTATCTGAGTCCTGGCTTAAACCCTGCTTACCTTCTACTTCCTACTCTCTTCCTGGATTTCATTTGATCCGTAACGACCGTGTAGGTCGGGCAGGTGGTGGAGTGGCGATCTATCTCCGTTCTCACATTCCATTTTCAATTATAAGTCAATCGACACCTCTGTCCGTTGAAGGGGCTGAACACCTTTTTATTGAGGTTATCTTTGGTCATATTAAGATGTTATTAGGTGTTTACTATAGTCCTAACCTCACGGTCGATTACTTTTCATCATTTGAAATCCTTCTAGAGCAATTTAAACCGTTGTATGTCCATACCATTCTTATGGGAGATTTTAATACATGTCTCTTAAAAAATGACCATCGCTCTAGTCTGTTGAAATCTGTACTGAATAGTGCAGATTTACAAATCCTACCCCTATCTGCTACTCATTCCTTCCCTAACTCTATCCCTTCTCTTCTCGACTTAATTATGGTCTCTTCCGTTGATCATGTTGAAAAGCATGGGCAGTGCTCCGCCCTTGCTTTTTCATATCATGATCTTCTTTATCTTTCCTATAAAATCAAACCACCCAAAGCAAAATCGAGAATTCTTCTGCAGCGTAATTTTGGTGGAATGGATTTGAATAGTCTGCGGGAGGATGCTGCCAACATTGATTGGAGTGTTATTTTAAATGTTGATACAGTCAATGAGCAAGTTACAGTTTTTAATTCCCTATTAACTCAACTGTATGATTTACATGCACCAATTCGTCCTGTCCGGCTAAAACGCCTTCCTGCACCTTGGCTCACCCCAGAAATAAAGAAGCTCCAAGTAAGAAAGAATATTGCCAAGGCTAAGTATAGGTGTAATCCGACTGACACAAATCGCGACAAGTATCTGAAGGTTCGCGATCGCTGCAACATGCTATGTAGAGATAGTCAACGACGCCATATCCATAAATCTATAGCTGAGGAAGAGGAGTCAGCTAGAGTCTGGAAATTTCTCAAGTCCTTAGGAGTTGGAAAATCATCTAAAAATATAAATACTCACAATATTAATTTAAATGAATTAAATAATCATTTTTCGTCCTCTCAAACTTTCGACACTGCTGTGAAGTCTAATACTTTAAAAGAAATTTCTGCTAAATCAACTTCTGAAAATTCTCCTTTTTTCTTTAGTCAATTTACTGATAGTGATGTTAAGAAGAACATTTTAGCAATAAATTCTGATGCTATTGGTTCGGATTGCATTAGTCGTAAGATGATCCTCCCAATCCTAGATATCATAATTCCTGTAGTCACACATATTTTAAACCAATCCATTATCCTTTGTGAATTCCCTGAATCCTGGAAAGACGCACAAGTCATCCCCCTCCCCAAAAAAACAAATCCTTCATCTTACACTGATTATCGTCCTATATCCATTCTCCCTTTCCTGTCTAAAGTACTTGAGCGCCTTATTCACAATCAATTAAACCAATACCTTTCAAAAAATGTCCTATTGAATCCTTTACAATCTGGCTTTCGTCCTCGTCATAGTACGACTACGGCTCTGATCAAAATAACTGATGACATTAGATAAGGAATGGATAAGCAACAGGTTACTGTGTTGACATTATTAGATTTTAGTAATGCTTTCAACACTGTAGACTTTGATATTCTTCTTGCTATTTTGTGTTCTCTTAACATATCTGCTAAAGTAATTGACTGGTTTCATTCTTACTTGTATGGGCGCCGGCAACGGATAAGAGTTCAAGATTCTTTCTCAGAATGGGCTCCTATAACTGCTGGCGTTCCACAAGGTGGCGTGTTGTCTCCCCTCTTGTTTTCGGTCTTTATAAGTACCATCACTTCTCATATATCTTCTCTCTATCACCTGTATGCAGATGATCTTCAGATCTATTCACAAAGTAAAATTGCGAACCTTCCTGAAACTATACATTTAGTTAATAATGATTTATTAAATATTTCTAAGTGGTCTACTGCATTTGGATTACGAGTAAACCCAAATAAAACACAGGTGCTGATTATTGGTAGTTCAAAATTAATTTCTCGTATATCTTTTTCGGATCTCCCGGTTGTACACTTTAACGGTGTTAACATACCGTTCAGTGTTACAGCTAGGAATTTGGGAATTTCCTTTGACCAGCACCTGTCTTGGGAACCACAGATAAGTGAGGTTAGTAAAAAAATTTTTGCAGCCTTTGGCTCCCTTCGAAGGTTACGCAACTTTCTACCCATCCCTACCAAAATTATGTTAGCACAGTCACTCCTACTACCAATTCTCGATTATGCTGACGCATGTTATCTTGATCTAAAAGAGGAGCAACTTAATAAACTTGAGCGTCTCCAAAATCTTTGCATCCTTTCTGAATTTCGTAAAAAGCTCAAGTGGCTCCCAATCCGGCTTCGCAGGAATACTCACATCCTTCAACTTCTGTACTGTATTCTGTTCAATCCGTCTTCTCCTTCATATCTAAAAGAACGTTTTCAATTTCTTAGTTCTTCACATAGCCATAATCTTCGTTCTGAAGAGAATTTGATTTTAAAAATACCACCTCATACAACATCTTTTTATAGTGACTCATTTACAGTCCATTCAATTCGTCTTTGGAACTCTCTTCCACTAGAAGCAAGACGTGCACCAACTATTACTTCTTTTAAAAAAATGATAAAAGAGCACTTTCTTGCTTCATGAAGAAATACTGCAATTAAATATTTTATTTATTATGTAAGTATCTATAGTATGTAAATGTATATATTTATAATGTGTATGTATATTATATTATTATATAATTATATATTTATGGAATATTTATTTATGTATCGTATATATACATATATATATTGTATCTATTTTTATTTTTTTTATGTATTAAATAATTGTACACCCCTACCATCCTATCTCTCTCCTCTACCAAAGGTTGCCTGGAAGAGATCGCTGTTTTAGCGATAAGGCCGCCTATTGTACATTTTTCTTTTCTTTGTTTTGTTTTACTCCTATTATTTTTGTCTATATTGGTGTGCAATAAAGAGTATATAAATAAATCTATTGCGTGAATAAATCTCACTGTTTTCTTTTTCACGCAGCGAAAACATTTAGAAAGGTGTCGGCCCCTTGGGAGGCGAAACGATTATATGCGATTATCACCCACTAAAACCACTGTTCAACTGCAATGGTAGTCTTCGGCACGGGTCGAAGAGGCTGCACGATCGTCGATATAACGCATCCGCGGCCGTGCTGTGCTCCGCTCGTGGCTGGGCCCCCAAGGATTCACTTCCTATACAATCATAACAAACTAATTGCAATTTCTCATTTAAAGTCTATTATTTTGTACTAATTATAGTTTACACTTATTCAAATTAAATCAGGCTACTATTTATCGTATACGAAAGTGTTTTTTAAAAATAATGTTAAAACTTTCCGAATAAATATGATTTTTTGGTAATGAAAAATATAATTCACCATTACAAATAACTATTAAATAATTTAGTGTGATCTTTTTGACAGCTTTGATTAAACCTTCGTATCAAAGTAACCTCTATATATCTACTACCAATTAACCAAAAAACACACCAATAACCACTCACCTCAAATTATGGAACAACGTTACATCTAAAAATGGCCAATGAAGAGAGAGAATTACTAATTTAATAGATATTAATATAATAAACAATCAATTGTAGTAAAAAAGTACATGTTATTTAATCTACTCACCCATAGCATATACACACATCATACTCGCACTCACACACACACACACACACACATACACGACGAAAAAATGTAAACACTATTGTCTGTGGGAGAGAATAAATAAATATATTATTATTGTTATTATCTAAAATAATGAAAAAACATTTTTACTGAACCACGCCTTAAATATAATATGAAACAGTTAGTCAATGCTATATGTAAAATATATTCTGAAAAAAATATACAGTCAGACTCACGATTTAAAAAACCTTTTCCGTTATTCGTTTAATTTTACCTTTAAAAATAGCTTTCCAACCGCTGCATTTTTCATTGTCATACACGGTGACACGCCATTCTGTAGGCGCGAGCAAAACAGTTTTTAATTTATTTTCCCATAAATATATTAGATACTATGACGGGAAGTGACAAAGCAATTTGTTTTAATTTGTTTAACGATAAAACGACGCTTCTTGCAGGGACATATTTACCTTCTACAAATATATTTTATATCATCAGATATCGTTCAAGGATTTAATAGTGAGAGTATATATTTTGCATAATTGTTTTTATAACTCGTTTTTTTATTATTATATTGATTTTATTTATTGACGTAAAATGTTTTGTTTTAATTATTTGACGAAAAATAGAGGTGGACAGTAATGTTCCACAGGGGTCAGTTTTGGGGCCTCTATTATGGAACATCGTGTACGACACAGTCGTTTGCTATACTAGGTAGAAGGGAAGTACTTCGGTACTGGCATTAGGGAAAAATTCAAAACCTCCTAGCTGGACGAGAAAAATAGCATGTCATAAGACCAAATCGCTATTGTGTCATAAACTGCCAACGCTATATAACAAACACGCGTCATTCAACAAGTTCATAGAATTTATATTTTAAGTAAAACTCAAATATCTTTATAATAAGCACCTAGACGAATAATCACTACCCTCGTTATATATCGCGGCGCCGGTTATTTATCACGCAATATACTTATTGCAAGTATCCATTTCAACGCAAAATTATAAGCATTGTGGTAGTTTTATATTCAATTGAATACTGTAACATAACGACTCAAAAGTGCCTTTATGACTTGATTTAATATTTAGTCGATGGTGGAACTTTATGCTATCCCGTCTGGTTAGTTACCACCGACACAAATCTAGTGGCGAACAACATTACTTATTTTTGTTGTATTCCGGCTTGGCATAAGGGACGTATCATCTTAGTTCCCAAACTTCACATCAGTGAAGTGGAGACTACTTACCCTCAGGTGCCCATTTGCCAGCCTACCTATTTTAAATTAAAAAAATAATAATAACTTGAACTACTTCATTAGTACGTCGAGATTCCTGTCTAAATAAAAAAATCCATATTATTAGCTATTCCAATTGATTTTTTAAGTCATATTTGGTATATTTAATTACAATTATCTGAATGTAATCAAGAAACCGTTAAAAGTTTCTATGTAAAAAAACATCATCATCATCTATTTAAAAAAACTTCCGAGGAGGCAGACTTTGGAATATATTAAAATGTTTGCTTAACAATGGAAACGTGTCCTGGAACAAGTCGTGACAGCCACCAGCCGTCACCGCGGCCGTGTCAGCACCTCGCTTATTTAACCTTCCGTAAAAATAATTGCTACGGTGAAATCACTCGTTTCCAAATTAAAATTTTCGAAACGAAAATGGGTCTTCTTTCCCCTTGATTAAAACGTACCTTGAACTTTGTACCAGACTATAAATCTTTGAGGGTGACATGTTTTATGATTCGAAAGGGTTCCGTTGAATCAGTGATCGGATTTTATCATGAAATTTGTACCAACCTAACCATGATAGGATCGAATTTTAAATTTTATTACGTTTTTTACTTTAATCAGTAACAGCTTGTGATTGGTTCGCTTCTAAGTAAAAACCTTTTCACTGACTAAAAATTCTAATTTCAAAGTTTTTAAAACATGCCTACTTGTCTTCCATTTTGGTGATTTTATTCCACAGATTAATTGGAATCTTTGCCTAAAAGCTGACTGAAAAAAAAAGAAGAAAAACTTAAATTCCCTTTTTTTAAGCACATCGAAATAATATCGTCGAGGTTAAAGGTAAAAACCACGGTGTGAATTACTTCGAAAAAAGCGTGTTGCTTAAAAGTTTTATATAACATATGGGCAGCGACAATTTACTTGTCAAAATTATATTTAGTGAATAGTAAATTAACCCAAACTCATTATTAACAAAACGTTTAGTTTTCCTAATACTTGATGTTCTTTATGTGAATGTAGATTCTCCTAAATATGTCAACCTTTTGTCAATGAATAACGCAATTTTAGTTGTTATTAATATGTGGAGTAACGAGTTTAGTTGGAAATTAGCTTTTGTTACAGAGAACTTGCAAGATTATGCTAAGCTGAAGATGCTATGGTGTAGATTTGTAGAGGAACGTATATCATATTACAAGAAGTGTGTGGATAAGGGTTGAACGTGAAAATCTCCGCAGACATTTTTGTCTTTGCTTGAAAAAATATATCCTACTAATACTATTACTTTGGATACATAAGGCTTATTACACTATATAAAAATTATTATTCGATTATTTTCACGCAAAATAAATAATAATTTTATCTAGATTTACATATCTCTGTATTTATTTATTTGATTGAAAAGAATAAGTACTGAGTACCAGTTCTTCTCGGGAGAATCTATATTACAAACCAAATATGTAATTGTTTTATAAAGTGTTAATTAAATACAGATGTTTTTTGAGGTGTGTTAAACTCAACGCTACGACCAACGCGTATATAATTTAGAATAACCTAATATTTATTGAAGTTAATTTGATTATAAATTTTGTTTTAATGTTATTTAACTTCGTGATATGATTTTTACAACTACCGACATTAATATGATTTAACTTTTGTATAAAAAGCGATGTATTTACAATGAACGATCATAATTATTGTTGAACTTGAGCAGGGTGGTTACTCTGCCTGTTTAAATAAATATTGTTTATAACCACCCAACACTTCTTTCGCTATCCTGGCCCACCTTCTGTTTCAGGTGAGTTTGTTATTTATTTCTAATCAGAAAGTTTTTATGAATCATATTTTCCAAACATGTAGACATAATTATACATCCCAGACTTTACTATTTATTACTTACGAAGTCATTTTTTGATAATTTTTGTCATTGTTGCATTAAACGAAGACAATTGAAGTTATATAAACTCTTAATTCTAATTAAACAATTTAACTCTATGTAACATTATATTCTCTATAACAAACGAATGTATAATAATACACATTCGTATGAAGCATTTCCATTTCCATTCATTAAAAACTAAGAATCTCAAATTTTCATAGAGCATTCATTAAGTCGACATATAGTTTCGACATAACGTATTAACGCGTTGAGGTCAGGTATATGTAAAAATATATGTCAAATCTAGGTCACTTTAAAAAAACTAAGCCCTGGAGCAGGCTGGGAAAGCTAAAAAGAATAAAAAGAAACGTCGAAATCACGAGTGCTCTCATTCACTATATGTAAAATACCAAAAAAGCAACATCGGTTACGAAAGATACGCTTGCCATGAACGCTTACCTTATATTCGTTACGTCGCGTCTTATTTTGATCGCTGAAATGAATAGAGCATTCCATTAAATTTACCAAAACGACTCGCTTAAAATATTTTCAGATAGATATAATCGGTATTCGAGTTTACAATTTTTTTTTTAACAAAACACTAACGGATTGGTCACTTTGTTGATAAAACCAGGATAAGTGTGCGGTTTTAACCAATGAGTGAAAGATACAATTTATAAACTACGATAAAGATAAAATTGAGTGAATATTAATATATTTTATCCATAGCTAATTATATATATTTATATTATTTTTTTTAAATGTTTTCTCACGTATTAATTTTAGTCGATCAACTTCAGAATATAAAACGATTTGAATCGTATCAAAAGACTTATTCAAATTGTAGACATAATATATATAATCTTTAACTTTTTTTAAATCCTTTCAACTTTTTTCTTTTCCTATATTTTTATATTCTTGTGAACTCAACAAATACAATATATATATATTATAGGCACTTAATATCATATTTTTTTTTATCATGAATTTCTTCAACTCCAGATATTTCGTAGTAATCCTCATTCTCGCTTTCATCCCATAAATCAGTTATCTTAATGATAATTCGATCTGATATTGTATCTAAGGCCTCGTCTATACTCTGAAATTGCTTTTCCTTTTCAATAGAATAAATATATTATCAAACATTTATTCATTTCTCTACAGTTAAAGCATTACATTTTTTCTCATCTAATGGCATTATGGTATTCATATAATTGTGACTTTTTTGCGAAGAAAAGTGAAGATAAACCTTCATGTGTGTTTAATTTTACTGTAATTCTGCACACATATGTAACAACCAACATGCATTAGAGCAGCGTAATAAGCTCCAAACCTCATCCCCAAAATGAGTGGAGGCCTTAGCCCAGCAGTGGGACATTCACGGACATACAGTAAACTACCATACTATATTTAGTAGGAAAATTATAATTGTCAAAATGACACGTCTGACACTACTTATACGAGAATAGCTAGCGTAAACTGATTTACATCGGCTTTAGTCGCTGTGTGTATTACAATATCAAATACGCAAAAATTTCTTCAAGCTATTCTGTACGTATTTATAACATCACTGCAGATATAATCATAAGTTAACAACACGAGCTACTCAAAACATGCTAAAGGATGTCTGCTTGATGTCATTATGAATTCTGCGAAAGAACTAATCTGTTATCAAAAATATACAATATTTCTATCACAGGGTAAAAATTATGGAGCGAAATCATTTTATAGTATGATTAACAAATTCCGCTAAGTGACTTTCAGACATAACATAGAAAGGGCTTTCTCTTAGTATCCCTATTATAAATTCAATTTGCAACAATCGTGAAACCTTTTTGGAGCAATATTGTCTTTAAAAGGGTATTATAATTTATCATATTTGGTTAATACAGATATTATTTTATATTATAGAATTGAATTTCACATACGTTGGCCTCGTATTATGCTTATGCGGTTACCAGCTATGCGTTCGCAGATTTCAATCCCGGGTTAAGTCAATACTAAAAACTACAAAAATAATCTCTATTAAATTCCGGTTTAACAAGACCCTTTACTTCACCTTCGATAATAAAGCAGTTTTAAAAAGTTCCAGTAACATTGGTTAAGCAAGTGCTTGGGATCATTTAGTAAATTAAAAAAATACATTAAGAAAACGCAAAAAGAAATATAATTAAAACTAAAATGTTAAACTAATATTTTTATATACATTTCATTATCATACAAAAACGTGAGTAGTGTCATTTATTCTTAATAGATATCACTTTAAAATGTTAGCAGAATACCTACCTACCCTACCTTTTTATAATTATTTTAGGCACTATTTTATCTGCAAACGATTTTCTGTATACTATTCGCACCACGCATCATTAAGGTACTTTACAACCGATCCTCGAGATAGGAATCTTACATAACACATGCTGGGTGTTAAAGGGTATACACACGGCATGGAGACTAAATATTTTATGTCTGACGGATGAATGGCGCTCTGCTTTCGTTGCGTATTCAGTTTTACGCTCCCTAAGTGCACGTCTGTATCATTCGCGAGGAAAAAATATGTTAAAGCCGGCGACTTACTTAGACATCCGCATTTCTTTATTTGAAAATCATATCAAATGTACGCAGGAATTGAATATATTTCTCTCGTGTGTTATGTTCGTGCTCATCCGTCATTTTTGTGTTAAACTATTTATACTTATTGTCGTTTATTTAACACTTAAGCTTGATACACACCTGGCGAAGTGAAGCGCAGATATTATTTACTTCACATCAATTATATTAAGCATCCCATCCCATCGATTGTAGATAACAAAGTGAACAGGAGCTAAACAACTAGCTCGCAGAATGTATACGCTAGTGTGGGCACTACTTCGCGCGACCAAGGCTTGGACAATTGCATTAATATGCCCAGTGTCGCTTAAACTTTTATGTGCGTTCTCTTCGTCAAATGTGGACCGGCCCTTAAAGTTTCCTTGACACCATGTTGAATTTAAATTTTCAAAAATAGAATGTACTCGTACATATTATAGTCCATCAAGCAGCTAGAACTAAAAAATATATGTAAATTCATTCTATCGTAATTGTTATTTTTCTTCGGATTGCCATATCTAAACACAGCGAGTGTTAAAAATAAATCTATATTTAAATAATAAATTTAAAGCAAATGGACGTTTATAATTAAAATATAATAAATATTGAATAATTTGTAGTATAGTTCCCTTAAGAATAGTACTCATAATAAGTAGCTTAGTGCGTCATCATCCGAACTGTGAGACATCCGAACTGTACGGCGGGCGTTAAACACAATGTGGAGATTTAAAATTCCATTTCCTGTTACGTGATCGCGTAAGTTCCGATCCAAATCCTCGAAATCCGGAGCAAGCCTCTGCGTTTGCTTACCGTGTCCTCTTGCGTCTGGGTACCTGCCATATTGTTGTTATTTTCTTTTATTTCCCTTTAAAGTAAATAATTTTGCTAATATCTATATTTTGGATCTTGCTATCAAGATCCAACGGCTGGATAGAGACCCTTTAGCTTAAACTTTGTCTATTATATCTCCAAAGAGAACAGTATCCAACGATTGAGCCGCCTGTGTTTATTATTATGATTATTGCAAAAATATTGAAATATATTCATACCTTTCAATATTTTATGTATTATTGTAAAAGAATGTTACATTGACGTTTCATTACAATACAAACAATCAATTATAAAACACTTAACCCGTAACAATCACGGAATTAAGTAACAGAAACAAATAGATTTTCACAAGCTTTGGTTAGCAGAAATGTAAATACAAAATTATGTGACCCAAGTTAAAGTAAATCGGCGTTAAGTGCGAATTAAGTGCATTAAATGATGTAATTTAATTATAATCTGTTGCTTGAGCCCAGATGACCGACGATTTTGGTTCAAACCCGGGCAAGCACCGCTGAATTATCATGTACTTAATTTGCGTTATAATTCATCTCGTGCGCCGTAAAAGAAAACACTGTGAGACAAACTGCAATGTGTTAAATTAAAATCTGTCATATGGGTGACTAAGAAAGCCTTGGACTGGAGAAGGGCCTACTTCTTATCCTGTGGCCTTTACATACAGGCTGTTACTTTCCCTGACGCAATTTTCTGATATCGTATTTTTGGTTACATTTAAACAATTACCAACACTCGTGTCAATTATCTTAGCATTTAAAGATATATATAATTATAAAAATTATAATACTATAAATGAATTAATTTTTTAATAACTTAAAAACAAAACAATTTACGAAAGTGTTATAAAATAGCCGAGATGGCCTAGTGGTAAGAACGCGTGAATCTTAACCGATGATCGTGGGTTCAAACTCGGGCAAGCACCACTGAATTTTCATGTGCTTAATTTGTGATTATAATTCATCTCGTGCTTGACGGTGAAGGAAAACATCGTGAGGAAACCTGCATGTGTCTAATTTCACTGAAATTCTGCCACATATGTATTCCACCAACCCGCATTGGAGCAGCGTGGTGGAATAAGCTCCAAACCTTCTCCTCAAAAAGAGGTGCGGAGGCCTTTAGCCCAGCAGTGGGACATTCACAGGCTGTTACGGTTATAAAATACAGTTTCGGTATTAATAACGCTTATATTTCATTGCTCACACCAAAACCCACCAATACTCAAGCCTAATGAATATTGGGCTCGGATCGGATTAAGTAGTGTGTGGTTAAAACCGATGAAAGGGCTCTGATTACAGCCACTGTTATCCCCGGAATAGTTTATTTTCCTGATTATTTATTTCAAGTGAGGTTCTGATTTGAATTCCTTTTCTTTATTATGTTTTATAGAATGAATATTAAGTCTTATGTCTTATAATAAATAAGCTCAAATTTGTTTGTGTGCCATTTTTATATGAATATCGTAAGATAAAACGACGAATTTCATACGAAGCAAATGAAGAGCCATTGTGCTTTAATTATATGGAAATGGTCAGTAATGAGGCATCTGGTTTCTATATATACATTTATTTAAATAACAATACAATTAATACTATATTCTTTTATAAACCGCGTTATGAAATACATTTCAATATTAAATCAGCACTTAGTAACTCAGTGGTTTATAACACATGAATTTGAACCAGTATCCTTCTATTAGAGTCATTATATTGTGTCCACATAATCGTCAGGGTTTATTATTTCAAACCATTAAAAAAAATATTTATAATATATATTATTATTTTAATAATAAAACAATTGAATTAAAGCGAAAGCACTCAGCTCTATTAGTTCTTAAGAGTTCAAGGCGAAGTAGAGCGTGGAGGTGAATTAAAGGAATAACTACGCGAAACCGGATCGTACTAGATTAAACTGGTATTGAAACTCCATCACGCGAATTGGTGGAAATGCTAATATAAATTGACTAAGTGAGAATTGCGGATTTATGGTTAAATTATAAGGATACATAATACGTTTCTGATATAATGAGATACATGACTTACGTTTTATTTAAGATGAATTACATCTTTTCAATGTAATATCACCCTTCACAATTTACCAAGTTAATTTAGGCAAAAAGTTCTGAACAAGAGTATTTTAATCGATGATTGTGGGTTCGAACCCGGACAAACATCACTGAATTTTCATATGCTTAGTATGTGTTCCTAATATTAGTGTCATGATAGGTGGTGAGGAAAACAACCCGAGTAAACCTGCATGTGTCGGATGAAACTCTGTTTTATCCACTTACCCGCATTTGATCAGCGTAATGGAATGAATATCACCTCAAAAGGAGAGGTCTTAGCCCAGTGCGCCACATACATGGCTGTTACTTTACTTACTTTTTAAAGTTTTTTATTTACTGTAAATGTTCAGTAAATAGCTTATATTGCCACTGTCAATTGGTTCTGATATCCAAGAATAAAAGTAAATTGAAGACACTGAAATGGGATAAAAGCTGTATTTCAAAAGTCCTGCAAAAAGGACATTTCATAACCCAGTTTTGTCGTCTGCTAGCGACAAATTACGTCATCTATCAGGAATCGAATGATCATATCTGCGAATATCGACAGAATATTCGCAGATATGATCATTTAGCTTTAATGAACTTTACTCCAACGCCATAGAGGTTGTTATTGAATGACAGAAAAAATGTTTTGATAACAGTCTAGTGTAGTTACCTTCAATGCAAGTTGCGGATTTAAAAATTTTTCGTGATGTATATTTATATAACACATATAGATATGATGGTGCAGTTGTTTCTAGTAAAGCAAAAATCATCCATTGGATTCTTGGAACTTACTGTGTTAACTTACTACTTCGAACTACTTATATATATTTGAAAGAGCAGCAACTCCTAGCAAGTAAATTCTATTACTTGAAAGGGGTTTTCTTTTTATAACTGTGTTATCTAGTTATAGTTTATTATATTATTCTAAATGTGTACTGCCATTATTCTTTCTTTCGCGTACGGAAAACCTACAGAAAGCTACTCACGTCCCTGATACAGACAGATAATATGGGATTCTTACTGTCCCACGAGCTACCCACGAGTACCCTGTGATGGCTGTCTTGGGCACTGGTCGAAGAAACTACGGGATCGTTTGGATATAACGTATCAGCGCCCTTCCCACTCTTGACTCGACGGAGCTATCCTCATGGGACAAAAAAGTGATCTCATCCCTTTTCCCATTAGCCTAAGATAAGCATCAATACATAAGCCAATTTTATTAAGCACACTAAATACAGCTTAGATTGAATGCGCTTGTTAACATAGCATTTAAAACATAACTAATAAATGTATATAAACAAAGTATTCGCTTCTATGTGTAAAAAAATGTGTTATATATTCAAGTTACCTAAGCGACACGGCAATTTCTTTGAGAATAATATTATTTTCTACCTCCTTCTGTTTCCAAACATTTCGGATCAATTCGTGTGATTGATGTCAGCTCGATGTGTCACTAATGCTCTGAAGATTGATCTCCTTCTACGATCCTCCTTTAAATACGGAATGATTTCACAGATAGCAGTGATGAATACGATTTTAAGTAGCATATGATTAATTTGAATCCACACATATCATAGTTTACTTGTATGATTAAAAATTCTGCAGACGAAATATAATTTCAAATATCAATTTATTGTCAAAGGCAAAAATGCACTTATGCTTCCGTAAGCAGACTTTAACACATATGTAATTTTTTTCTTGGTAAACGAAAAGAAGAAAAATATATTTTCATCTTTAACTTTTTTGAGTGTTACAGCTTAAATTATTGTTACATATATTAAAAATTAAAATTTGAATGATTGTGAGTTCCGCTTCCACTTAATAGTTAAGCTTTCTCAATACAGTATTTTACTATATATACATATGTATATGTTATAGCATAGACAATATTCATCTTGTCTAATTTCAAAGTCGATCTAGGAACTGGGAAGAAACAACTTCAAAATAAGGAGGAGGTTCCTCAATTCGGTTATATTTTTTTATAATTGCTAACCAGATCTCTGTCATTTACGAATCGGTTTCCCAAAACCAGAAAATTCTGTTTTTTCTTGGCATATACTTCCTGTTTTATGTCATTTCAATTTTAAGAAAAAAACACTAATGGTGAAAATATGGGAACAAAATTGTTTTGAGTCGAATTTTTAGTATGTGTTTCATAAATGCTTACTTAAGACCAGCACTGCTATCCTGTAAGAACTTACTTCATTATTCACCAGTGAAATGTTGACACCTGGCTTTTGGTGATGTTCTATTTCGATGCGTAATGTAATAATTATTATGGTCAATGTCGCATATCACTTTCTGACATTTCTCGACCGATTCCTGGAGTGACTCTCGAATTTGTTCTTACAGAATAATCCTACAGCTGAACTTTATTTTTCACTCACACTGAACAACAGACGGACAATCTGACATGGAAATATGTCAATGCCAATATTCTGTCTCTTTTTATGAGTATTTCTTAAAAAAAAAAAACAATATCCCATTTTCATTCTAGGGTATTTAATGAATGGAAATTTAAAACCATTTTAATTATCCCAAAAAATAAAAAGCTTTTCCTATGGTTATTCTTGTCTGACTGGTGACTAGGAAATATTCAATGTGATATTTTTAGTTTGAATTTATAAAATGCAATTTTAAAATTAAAACAGACTGCAATACGTAAAAGCTTTTTCTCGTCATATTAAAAACATGTTAGGTTTTAATTTTATTTAAGAATCAAAGAAATAGAGCAGTTACTACCCTTTCCTGATATTTTTAAAATATAATATTTTAACATGGAATAAAATACGTAAGAATATATTTTTCGTAATGTTTTCAAATACTGGGTACCACTCACTCATTATCTATGCTACCGCTCAATATAAATCTCTTGTATTGGAGAGTTTTACAGGCAGAGTAAATAGATATTATTAGAATTTGATGGCGGTGGTGACCGATATTTATCATTACACTAAGAACGAGACTTATTCTTATATCTATGGACCACATGCTGGCCCGCATAAGCGTCGTTCTTTTCGTCGTCTTTTTTATAAAGAAGTATTTTCCAAATACTTCTTGATAACAAGAGACCATTTCTTAATGGTCGAAAAATTAAGGAACGTTGGATTCCTATCTTATCATCAAAGCTTGAACATAGTTTAGTGGCTGACTACAGTATTGCGGTAAGATTATTGGTTAGCTAATTATTGTGGTTGTATGTACAAAATAATTTAGTGTTATATTCTATATGCATCAATTTATCTAAAATATATACAGATACAGACACTCAATATGTCGACGTAGATTTTTCTAAACCATTCACACAAATATTTAAGTAAAAATTAAAACAATACCTTATTCAAATCAAGTCATAATATATACAATATTATAAACTTAAAGAAAAAATAAATTTTATAAAAACGCCTTTAGTTTTTCTTTTCAAAATGGTTACTTTCTATCAAGAGACGAAATTCTTGTAAGCCCTACTTGACCTGTCCAAGTGTGCTGGCTCGCAAACCTTATTACCGTGTTTAATCCTCTTATGAACCTCCGGGATCCTCCCTCGACCTCGAAACGTGTTTTGCTACGTTTTTTTATTTCACATAACTTGATACTATCCTGTAAGTTAACTAGTTGCTATATTTATGTTGCATTTGATATGAGAATATATGGGGATATAATATTGGGCTCTTATTTTTCACTGTTAATAGAATATACTTTCCTACTAAAATCCCTTCGTACTTTTCGTTATTTAACGGCAAATCCTCAACAAAACCTACATTAGGCTATCATACATGTATAGTTATTTAGAGTCGTAAAACCTTACAAACGTTGTTTAGCGTGGGATTATAAAAAAATACACGTCTCCTTCTTTCGAATGGCAAATCAATTATGACAGAAAGGGAGAAATTAGTGTTTGATTAAGCAGTCGCTAAGCAACAGTTAAAGAACATTTCTTAATTTTGTATAATTTTGTTACGAAGCAGTATTCTAAAGTTTAATATTTTATGTGCCTATTTATGTAGTATAATTCTCAATGGTAATCTGGAGTTTTTAAATAAGTACTGTATACACTCGTATCTCGAAAAGCACGTAAAGTCGTTGGTTGTGTCTGTCAAAGTCATGTTCGATTTGACGTACCATTGAATTATGATAGTGTGGGTGCACTTGTGTTTGCGCACACACTGGTAACTCTATTTTCTAGGCAGTTAGTTTCAAATTAGAAGTTACTTTAGACCAGTTAAATTATTGCAATAATCTCCACTAGTTGTCAACTGTCAATTCACTATCATACTAGGTGGTTAGGTCGCATTTCTTTCCACCGATTGTAAATTAACTTTTTTTTTATTTTTATAGAATAGGTGCGCGGATGGGCCACTTGATGGTGAGTGGTTACTAACGCCTTGCTAATTGAGATGTTATGCCCTTGTGCCTGAAATTATACTGTGTAGTACTACTGTTTTGCGGTAGAATACCTGATGAGTGGGTGGTACCTACACATATAAGCTTGCACAAAGCCCTACCACCAGTAACTTAATGATTCCTTTTATTTATACCTCGACGTTGGCTTTATTTAAATTAGTAGAAAAAATTCAACCCTAAGGGATAAGAGTAGAAAATTAAGGATTCGTCACTTTTTATTAAAACGGTTGTAATTAATTAGAAAAACGTAAGAAAAGGTCTACCTGTAATTAATAAATAAACTTTTACATGATTTTCTTCAAGTTTAGCTATAAATTAAGTCAATTATAACATTTTTAATATGTTGATGAAAATTTTGTAATAACTTTTTTATCAGAAATTTAAACAAAATAATAAATTATAATATAATTGGTTTTTATTAAAGCAAAATAGGTAAGGCATTTTTTTAGATGTGAATATATCATAATAAAGATAATGTAGTGTGTGATGTATTTATTTCTAAACATTTGTATTGCCTTGCTTAGCGTGACATAATCTAAAAATACCTACAAAATGCTCTTAAATTATTATCTGTTGATGAATTAATAAACTATAATTTTAAAGACAAATTTTTGAAGTCGAATTTTATTACATGGTATTTATTAATTTTTATTTTAAAATTTTCAGCTTTGCTAGTTTTGTTACCGAATTTTTTAGCCAGTCTACCAAGCTACACCTTATGTGACACCACGCTCTTTCACGCTCGTCTATCTATTTGTCAACCACGACCACCTCCGATGTCACTTCGATAGTCAAATGACAAGCGATATGTCTATCCAACTGGAAACACTTTTTTCGAAATCTTTTTCGACTTTTTTTATTATTTCAATTTGTGGAACACTAATTAATCTTAAAGAATACCTTAGTTCCTCGACTTCTGTATAATAAGACAAAATTTTACGCAAAATTTATATTATTAAAGGAAATATTTTTCATATTACTGCTCAGTTAAATATTTCACATAAAGAAATAATGAAATTATCTTATTAACGAATGTACTATTATAAAAGAAATTTAGCTTTAAAAAAAATAATTACGATTTGGTTTAAAAAAGATCAAACATATATATAATACTACCTAGATATATACAACCTACGTTGTTACCGATTTTCTACTCTCATCTTCTTCTTTCATCTCTCGTTTTTTTTTTTCATTTTGCTCTGATTAAGCACAATCGAACAAGATAAAATCTTTTCGGTTGAAAATATTAAAAAATTGTACATACATTTTTACTAAATAAAACAATTGTATTCGTAGGAGAGTAAATTAATAAAATCAACGATATTATTTATATTTATATAAATTAAAATTTTATATTATGATACAAAATTGATCGACTTATCCAAAGTGATTTATTATAAACTACAAAATCAGATATTAATTATAGCTATCCCGATTATTATTCAGACGATCGACAATTAAAACCCAACTCAAGCTACAAAAGGCCTCAAACTACTTCTGACTCCAATTTAAACTAAATTGTTTGAACTTACAATAATTAGGGTTAATATTGCCTCTTTAAAAATTCATTATTTTTTCAAAATAACATGTAATTGATATTAAGCATACAGTTTTGCGTTTATAGTATTGTTCTCGTGTACTGTATTGAAATAAAAAAAACAATCGTTTTTATATATTAAATTAAGCAAAATATGTAATCCACTGACGGGGTGGTTATCCAACTAATATTATAAATACGAAAATACCAGTTTGTTTGTTTGTTAATCTTTCACGCCTTAACTATTCTGATCATCATGAAATTTTGCATACACGGTGTCAGGAGCTTAAAAAAGATATATATTTGAAAAGATATGTCTGTTTCTATAGGATACCTAGCACCTGTCCCCCCTCCCCTTACACATGGGCTATAACATATTGCTATTCTGAATTCATATTTATGTTATGTCATAATGTTAACGCGTCTGCTCCATGATGATGGAAACATGTTTTATTAAATTAAATAATGAATATGGAACCAGATTAATTAATAAAATACCTACTGGTTACTTGTAATACGAAAACCTATAGAATTTTGAGTGTTACTATTATTATAATAACGAAAGCTTGTATATATTTTGTCTATTATTATTTATTCTTTATTATACAAATAATTTACATAAGAAATAATATTCCTTCTTAATATCGCATGAAACGGTTTTTAAAATAATAATTTATCTTCAACGAACGAAAACGTTCTATGTTTGTTTACATATGTTTAAAATCGGAATTGATTATCGCGGTAATGTCTCACCACAGTCTGGAGGGATTGATGTAGATACGAGCACGTTCTAAGACCACAACCACCTTGTTTGTTGGAACTCAGATAAGTGACTCTATTTCAATGTTACTTGGAGTTACAGTAGTATTGTACCGATACAAATTTAACTGTTTCATAACATTATATACAGTACAGTGACAGTAGCAGCCTGTTAATGTCCCACTGCTGGGCTAAGGCTTCCTCTCCCTTTTGAGGAGAAGGTTTGGAGCTTATTCCACCACGCTGATCCAATGTGGGTTGGTGAAATACACTTGTGGCAAAATTTTAATGAAATTAGACACATGCAGGTTTCCTCACGATATTTTCCTTCGCCGTCAAGCACGAGATGAATTATAACCACAAATTAAGCACATGAAAATTCAGTGATGTTTGCCCGGGCTTGAACCCACGATCATCGGTTAAGATTCACGCGTCCTAAACACTAGGCCATCTCGGCTTAAAACATAAACATTACATACTAATATGTTAATATGACACAGCTTTTATTTTTAGAAACAAATTTGCATCTACAAACAATAAAAACTGTTGCCTTTAATTTAATTAAAGAACGCCATTTAAAAAACAAACGTTGGATTTTCAAAATACATTGACTAATTGACAATTTTTAAAATTTAAAGTACAACTAATGGTGTCTGTATTAAGGACATTAAATTATCAATGACATTATTAAAAGGATTGTAGGTTCATTAAATTTAAAATTAAAGCTAAAAAATAGGGTTTTTTTTATAAAAAAAAAATATATTTCATTTACAATCATAACGTTATGTACATTTTCCTGTCATATTTAATGATAGAAATACTTTTTAAGTAACTCTATAAGAGCAATACTTGGGAAATACAACTATAAAACGGCAAAGTTAAAATGTTTGTACTGTAAGTACTTTAATTTGTCGCAGTGACGCCCCGCTTCGGTCTCGTTAATTATCTTTGTTAAACAATGAACCAGTCCAGGTGAAGTAATTTTCTTGGCGTTTATTTAGACGAGGGTCATGCGAAAAATTATGTGTCCTGTGCTTTGTTTTGAGTAGTCATAAAGAGGTTGGGTTTACGCTGTTGTGTATTATAGGTGTGGCATTAGCCTGATGGTAACTGATTTTATTAATGAGCAGAGCTTTCCACTTTGTGCTCTCGTTATACGCAAAATTAAAATAAACCTTTTCATTTTGTGGTTTAAAAAACAAATTGACCTCGAAATACGCTCTCAGCATTCCGAATTTAGCTAAAATCATTGGGACTTTTTTAAGATATATAATGTAGCCCTGGATTTAAGTGAAATATACATTATCGATCTAAAATATATCGGCTTTTCAATAAAACAATTCGATCAGACAAAAAACTAGTAATGACTGACATTTATGCCTTTATAAAGTTTTTAATTGCGTTTGCGTTTACATTGTTTTACGATATTGTTTTCGACTTTCATAAAGACCGTTATTCTTATGTTTCATTTTTAATTTTTTTTTTCCGCCTTTTTCCGTCCACTGCTGGACGAAAGCCTCCCCCATAGAACGCCAACCATACCGATCTTGGGCAGTCCGCATCCATCCCGAACCTGCCACCTTTTTTAAATCGTCGGCCCATCTTGTCACAGGGCGTCCTACACTACGTTACATTTTTAAATACTAGTAAGTGACTAGCACATTTTAAAAATAAGCAAAACGTGATAATTTTCACTATTCACTGATGGTAAGGCTTTGTGCAATCTCGTCTGGGTAGGTACTGGGTAGGTACACTTATCAGATATTCAACCGCAAAACAGCAGTACTTGGTATTGTTGTGTTCTGGTTTGAAGGGTGACTGAGCCAGTATAATTACAGGCACAAGGGACATAACATCTTGGTTCCCAAGGTTTGTGGCGCTTTGGCGACGTAAGCGATGGTTAACATTTCTTACAGTGGCAATGTCTATGGGCGTCGGTGAACACTTACCATCAGATGGCCCATATTCTCGACCGCCTACCTATACCATAAAAAAATACTAACACTTCTTTTTAAAACCATGAATCAACATTGATGAAATATATTTATTTATTTTCCTTTTTGACTTTATAAATTTGTAATGAATACTTATATGACGTTCGTGGTTTTAAAAAGTTTAAAACTGTGATAAGGTAATCAAAAATATATATGATTAATTCTCATTAATTTCAGTTTAATGCAATTGTTTCTGAACGAATAATTTTTATTGTAATTTAAATGAAATCTTTCAAATAAAAATAATCAATATAATAATTCAAACAGGGAACAATGATACATTGTAGGTATATTCGTAAAGTAAATGAGACCTTAATTCCTTCTCCAGCCACAACCGGGATTGCGTTCTTTTAAGAACGCAGATAAAAAGTTGTGAATTTTGAACATTAAAACTTTTCCAAAGACTAAATGCAAATAATATCACAAGCATTATCTATCTATTACATGATATGACAATACTTTCAGAGATATTTTTCATTTCCTTTGTTATAAGGAAAAATATTTTCCTTAGGATAAGCTATCAGCAATTTGAATTTCAATATGTAACGATGTTGTTTTTTCGATATAAATGTTATCCGTGTGTGTCTGTGTTTCGCACACATACTTGTATGTATATTATACGATCTCCTACGCATTCGTTATTGGAAATATTAAATCAGGTTATACATGTTACTTACTGGTGGTAGGGCTTTGTGCAAGCTCGTCTGGGTAGGTACCACCCACTCATCAGATATTCTACCGCAAAACAGCAATACTTGATATTGTTGTGTTCTGGTTTGAAGGGTGAGAGAGCCAGTGTAATTACAGGCACAAGGGAGATAAAATCTTAGTTCCCAAGGTTGGTGGCGCATTGGCTATAAGCGATGGTTGACATTTCTTACAATGCCAATGTCTAAGGGCGTTTGGTGACCACTTACCATCAGGTGGCCCATATGCTCGTCCACCTTCCTATTCTATAAAAAAAAAATGTATTATAAAAACGTCGAGTATTGTGAAAATCACATTTTTGAAAATAGAACTAAATAATTCCCATAATTTGTTTTTTTTTATTTCGAATGGAAGATAATAAAAGACGCAAAGACGAAATAGATTATTCTAGATGTTAGATTTTTTTTTAATTTAATTTACAATTTAACAGAACATTACATTTTATTTGTACGTGATCAGAAACATTAAACTAAAGTGCCCGTTAAAGATAAATAGTAATAAATCTTCGGGAACATAATACGAATCCAACTCAGTAGTAAAGAGGGACTGTTATATCTATTAAACCAGTTCAAGCAAACATTACAAAGACATACATTCACTAGATACGTTAGTCAATGATTACTAGTATATATTTTTTTTAAAGTTAACCTACATTATAATCTATGTTTACTGCCTCGTTGATCTAGTGGCTAGATGTAAGAATGCAGACCCGGAGGTCCTGGGTTCAAAACCCAGGTCTGGCCAGTAAAAAGTTTTTAGGTTTTTCTGACAAAAATGCTCAATAGCAGCCCGAAGTCTGAAAGTTGGTAGTGTGTACACTCCCGTGCCTTGAAAACCACGTAAAGCCATTGGTCCTGCGCCTGAACTCTTTCCGGTCTTGTCAGATTGCCGTCCCATCGGATTATGAAAGTTAGGGAATAGAGAGAACCTATGTTTGCGCACACACTTGTGCACTATAATATGTCCCGCGTAGTTGGCTAATCTCTCTTTAGATTGGCCGAAATCAGTCTGGAGGATCTATGATTATAAGTAGAACAAAAGTGTCGTAGAGCTGTATTGATGAGACGAGACCATGGACTATGTACCTTCGTATAGTTCATATTTTTTGTATATATTTAATTTAATCTTTAAATTGGTAGTATTCTCAATTGCCTAATTACCAACTGCGCCAACGACGGGGTCCCACTATGGGGTTACAGGTTCGATTCCCTTCCCGAATTTTGGTGTATTATGTATAAAAAAAATTTAATTATAATAAATATTGAAATCAGAAACTGGTTGATTGTGAAATAATATGAAGTAGTTGCAACAATACGCAATAACCACTAACTATTAAAATCGTGACACTGAAATGACAACTACTGCTAATAAAAAAAAAACAGGCAAACCGATGATAGATGCATAATTTTAAAAAAAATGTTTAATGAGACAGTCGTGCCAAAAAAAATTAAAAGTGAACATGACACTCCCATAGTCTTTATATTCGAGTATCAATCGGCTAGCACCCTCTATTTGCAAACGGTGAGGAAATGAAACAGGCGTTATACAGCAGAGAATGAGTTGAACTGAGTTTATTTTACGCTTGTTTGTACGTGATCTTTTAATTCTACATAGTCTGTATGTACACTCTCAGCGCTATGTATACATCTGACTATATTGATCAATATCTCTACATAATGATATATATATATATATATATATATATATATATCAAAAGTCTAACAGAACTTGAATATGCTTTCACTAAGGTAATTGTTCGCTAATATCCGTCAGCTTTAAATAAATTGCTACCGCTTCTGTTAAAAATGTTTGGTGGTGAACTTTGTGCAAACTCATCTGGGTAGCTACCACCCACTCGTCAGATATTCTACCACAAAACAGCAGGTTGGTGGCCCATCTGCCCGCTCGCCTTCCTATTTTATAAACAAAAAACTACTAAATTTATTTTAGGAAAGTAGACTAGGTAATAAAGGTCACAAGAGTAGTTATTATACACTAAACTTATACCATTATAATACTAACGAATAAGAAGAACCCAAAACTGAACTAGAATTAAAGACTAGACTAAGTTAAATTAATTACAAGCATTTATGTTACAGTGAAACTTTCTCCGTACTCTTATTTTTATTCTTCCTCCTAAGCTAGTAGTTATATTAAAGCAACAAAATTGCTTAAACCTCAGCTTTAGTTTGAATAAAAAACTTGAATAATTTTAATACATTCATACTAATTATATTAAAACTAGCTATGCGGTCCCGACTTGGGATAGAAAATATTTACGGTTCAAACCGTAACATTTGAATAAAGAAATATATTCGAATATTATGATCTAACCATACTACAATCCACTAATTGCGATTTTTTTTGCGTTTATTCCAATATACCCCAAGCAAGTGTTAGTACAGACATATATATATGTAGTGTCGCTTTTCATACGATAGGATTAATATAATTAATAAGCACTTATCAACGATTTAATTGTAATATGAAATATGTATGTTGTATATACAAAACCTTCCCGGAGAAGTTATTTAATTAATGTTAAAAAAGCATTCGAATTTCTAGTTTAGAAAATGTAAATGAGCAACCGGACAGACTTTAAAAACGAAGTTGTTGAATGGTTAAAAAGCTTTTTTTTTGAAGATGAAGCATATAATTATTATAATTCATTTATGTACGTTATTACATAAGTTTCATTACGAATACAAAATTTAATTAAAGGTATAATAATATGATATTTATGTTCAAAATTGTTCACATATTTTCATGCTTATTTTATTTTAGCTTCATACATATAAATTGTTAATCAAATATTATTAATTAAATATTAGTTATTACAAAAACACTCATGGTACTAATTATAGCTGATACTAATATAATGATATACAAAAGTGATAAATAATTTAATTATAAATTAAGTATTATAAAGATAAAAAAAACATGTATATATCTGTAAGTAGGTTTAACTTAATACGAGTATCTTTTTTTTTTCATTTACACTATTTAGCAATTTTGAACCTGCTACCCTGATCATTCTTATCATGCTGCACCAATGGGATCAATTTCACTGTACAGTACAGTTGGCCTCTTAATGTCCCACTGGGCTAAGGCCTCCTCTCCCTTTTGAGGAGAAGGTTTGGAACTTACTCGACCTCGCTGCTCCAATGCGGGTTGGTACAATACACATGTGGCAGAATTTCGATGAAATTAGACACATGCAGATTTCCTTACGACGTTTTCCTTCACTAAAAAGCACGAGATCAATTATAAACGGAAATTAAGCACATGAAAATTCAGAGGTGCTTGCCCGGGTTTGAACCCATGTTCATCTGTTGAGATTCACGCGTTCTTATTATCGCCATCTCGACTTTTTTTTATATATCTGTAAGTATGTTTAACTTACTTACTCTTATAATGCTGTACCAATGGGATCGATTACACTGACGCTTGTGAAATTCTGAGACTTTTCTGTGGAACATTGAAGGTATTTCAAAAGCGTGAAGTTGATTTTAGTCGTTTTTGTCTCAAGCAGGTCAAATAATTATTTTATTTTATTTAATTAACATACTATATATTTCATTTCGTTGAAAATTAATTACAGAGTTCTGATGGCTTTACGTTTAAGTACTGTAACATACCCATGTAGAAGTATTTATACATCTCTACTTGAATAGTTATAGATAAAAGGTGAGAGTTATTTATCCCAAGAAACCTTCTAGAAGTTTTCATTTTGCTTTCCAACTTTCCAACTTTCGCCTTTCCAAACTAAATGTCTCTGTCAAACCTGTGTCGCAAGACATACATTATTAATATGCAACGTATCTTAATAAATATCTAAAATAACATTATTATAATTTATAACAATTTCGATCATACCCGAAACAAATTCCGAATTTTCAGAGCTTCATTCAAACGTCCATTATGCGAAAATTTCATAAGAAATTTCCCAAATAATTTTACTCAACATACGGTCTTCCTTTAACAATCCCTCCGGAGCGACAGCAGCGCCTCGGGGGCTTTCGGTTGAATTTAATAAATCTTTCCGATGTTACCTCCTCACTCTGAATGGGCCACGGAAATACGTTGAAAGACCTGTTTTCATAACAACACACCCTCAAAGGATAAAATGAAATATTTCCGTACGCCAAAAAGGCTTTGCTATGTTACTAAACGGTGTTAAAATGCGCACGTGATTTTCCGTAGCGTAATGCGAGTAACTAACGGCGGTTGCTGTGAGCTGCCTTGTTACCCACTATGTGGTTTCTTATATATATCATTAATATCTTTGTTATTCTGTACGTTATTTTATATACATTTTGCACATCGTTCGTGTAATGTTTATATTTATGTTCGGATTTCATTTGTTCGAGGTTTAAATGTATTTATTAAATGTAACCCAAATTATGTTATTAAATATAATATTAAAATTCATTGACATCATGATAAAAGGTAATATTAAAGTGTCAATTAATGTTTTCAAGACTAACTAATATTTAAAAACTATTTATAATTTTTGTAATATTTTTATGTAACACCGAGATAGCTCAGTGGTAAGAGCACGAGAATCTTAACCAAAGTTTACAGGATCAAACCTGGGCAAGAACTTATGTTGTATGTATGAAGTATTAATGTGGTTGATTTTTGTTTATAATTCATCTCGCGCTTGACGAAGGAGCTGCCGTAGTCATCAATGGATAATTACAGTTTTTTTCTATGGTATTTGATCGACGGACTGGCAAGTGGGCCATCTAATGTTAAGTGGTCACCACCGCCCACAGTCATTGCCCACATTATAAGAAATATTAATATATATGATGATTGTATTTTTAGGTACCACACAAATACGCACTTGCACAAAGCCCTACCACCAAGTCAAGTGTCAAATTTGCACTCACTCTCCTGAGCACGATCTTCGGATTTATTTCCAAGCTACCAATATGTCACATTTGTCGTCACTTGTAACGCCCTCTCTCAATTTTGATAAGACATTATTATATAATAGGCAGATATTTTGTAGAATATCAGTAAGTTTTTGCTGAAACAGAGACTATTGCGGTGTGTATTTATTATAAACTAATGTCGAACCGCGGCTTCACCTGCGTGAGGGGTTAGGTACCTTATGTCATTTAGTGCGATTAGAACGTCGTATATGCAATTTTTTGATATATTTGGTTGGGTAGTTAAAATTTTAATACATATTAAACAAATACATAATAAATTTATAAATCGAAATGAGATCTAATTAGGCTTGTTGATAAACTGTCAGAGACTTATGTAATTTTTCTAGAATAGAAACACCAAATGATAACACAATACCGTCTGTATATTATATAAAACGAAGCCATTTTAAAGGTATTACTGAGAATTATTTTTCTCTTCCATTAAAGCGTTAAGCTTGAGGTAATAGTGGGTACAAAAGTAACAGGATTTAGGATCTAACATCAGTAAGCCGAATAACATTAAACGTAGGCATAATTTTCGTTTCTCAATTCTAAATTCAAAAATATTGTTATTAACAAGTATATATGCTTAATGCAAAAACTATCGCAAAATTTGGAAGATAATATCATTTACAGAGTTTTGTCAGTTATTCTCGATAGAATATTAATTCCAAATCAATGTTAGTTTTACATTTAAAAAAAAAAAATTTAAATTACATTCAAGGTCGAAACAAAATCATTGAAATTTCGCACACGAAATTTTCAGTCACAAATGAATCCAAACATAAAAACCAGTCCGAAGGGCAATTTACGACAGGGCGAGCACTTAATGACTCAGGTTTTATGCATTAATATGTCATTAACGAACATTTAATGGGTTGAACATTGTTGGCGAACGTTACAGGCTAGAATTTTGTATTACTGCTAATCAAAATTCAACTATGCTAATTTCGAAACTGAAATATTGTGAAGCCGACTGCCGCTCGGTTTTCAGCGTGAACGGAATATTTAATTACCTTCAAACTATAACACATTGTGTGGGAGAATCTAGCGGAACACATCTGTTATTTAAATAGAGCTTTGCGCTTTCCTCTCCAGTGCGGCTTTATGTTCATTTACAATTTAATATGTTCTATTATTTTTAAATTAAATCAAATTATACATAAATATTGAAAAGGTATAAAATGGTTTCCGTATTGGAAGTCTTATAATTGGTCAATCCAACTTCAGAAAAACCTGAATTTAATAAATTTCTACGTATTTTTTTTTTGGGTTCTAGTAGACCCCTACAGACGAGTTGTCCGTGCATTTGTATTAACTTTCTATCGGTTTATGGTTGGTATTTTGTGTGCCTGCATATTTTCCTTTCCATTCCAATGCAATACACAAAATTTTGAATTTGACTTTTTTTATCTTAATTTTGTTCTGGATTCCTAGGCTAGTCTGGAATGTGTTCGGCCAGGTCCTTACTATTATTAATCATTATTATATATTACTCCAGAATCTTTACGTATTAAAAAATATTGTTTTCGTTTTCAGGACATACTAGAAGGATAGCTGTTTATGCGCAACACATGTATATTTATTAGAAATAGTTGCATATTAAGTAGTAAAGTAAAGTAACAGCTTGTGCCAGTGATTTCCTGAATTTGAATCTGCATTCCTCAGTTAGGATTCATTCGTTCTAACCACTGGCTATCTTGACTCATATGTAGTACGGTCAATGGTTAGTTAAGGATAGTGGTATATCAAAAAAAATTAAAACAATTTTTCTTCGACTACACCCAATATATTAGGCCGTTTGAAATACATAACATAAAGCTGTTGCTCCAGGTGCAAGGGCTTTATACAAGCCCTTCTTGGTAGGTACCACTCATCTGATATTCTACCGCAAAATAGCAGTACTTAGTATTGTTGTATTCCGATTCGAAGGGTGAGTAAGTCAGTGTGACGATAGAAACGAGATACATAGCATCTGAGTTCCCAATGATGATGGCGCATTGGCGTTGTTATGGATGGGTAGTATTTCGTATAATGCCAGTATTTATGATGTTGGTGATTATTTACCATCCGGTGCATTTACCAATCCGCCTACCTATTCTATACATAAAAAATATATAAGGGCGTGGGGTCGACCAAGTGGGGTAATTCGTTGTCGAAGACGTTATCAGACATGTTGTAGGCGCAAAATAAAAGTTCAATCTCGTAGCACTGTTGTTTATTTGTTCGCTTACATCGATAATCACGAGAAAAACAATTAACCACGCCGATTAAAATTGATGGAAACGCAGCAAGTTCGACACAGGAAGAAGATTGTTCACCCCCGACTCCTTTTCCAAAAGTTCACGAGAACGTTCCGAAACATCACGTGTCAGACGTCAAATGACACTAACAACTCATAGCTGTCAAGTTGGCACTGTCACTTCCTGTATCGACCTTACTCGAGCGTACTAGTTGACGTTTCCGAGAACTGCTAATAGATGGCATTGTAATCAAATTATGGCGTCTTGTCTTTGATTCTGCGACATATATATGCTTAATTCGTATTCATAATTCATTTCAGATTCGTGTCGTATGATTATGCTACATATCCGTATATCTGTCTATGAAATAAGTCACAAACCATTCGCTTGAGAACGAATGTGCCCAACAATGGAACATTTAATTTTCGCTTTTATTAATATGACTTTAAGTTTGCTTATTACTTAAATTACAAGCAAATCCGCATATAACAGCTAGTTTATATAAATTTAGCATCTTCATCAAAGCTCTAGGCAAAATCTAGACTAACAAGTTAGTGGCATTGCGCCAAAGGTTGTACAGATATATCAACCATATATTTACATATATATACATATAATAAAATTGTAACACATTGTATGTCCATGATATATATATATTAATATCATAAATATTAAAGTTACTCTGTCTATCTGTCATTCTGTCATTCAATTCACTGAAACACACACGCGTGTAAGATGCCTTCTTAATATTAAGCGAGAATGTTTTTTTTAGAGTAAATATTAATATTTATACTATGTCTTTGCTTTTAAATTTTCATTTTCTCATGTTTCATATTATAAAATCGTAATCCTATGTGGTCTTACATTAGTAATAAGTAATAATTGTACAACCATTTCTGTAACACTGTTGATTACAAATAAAAATAAATACACGAATTATTTTAAATGAAACATACTTAAAATACATAACCCCTCCTTTCTTAACACGTAAGCAAAGTCAAGTAACTATTCTCGTTACTATTGTTATCATATAATCCGTTTTGTCAACTTGATTTATATCTATCTGTATTTCAATAGCTGTGGGCCTGGGAGTCTTTTAAAAACATGGAGAGCAATCCTCGATAAATAATTAACTTAAAAGAAACCGGATTATATTTTAATACTGGTGGTAGAGCTTTGTGCAAGCTCGTCTGGGTAGGTACCGCGCACTCATCAGTTATTTACCGCAAAACAGCAGTACTTGGTATTGTTGTGTTCCGGTTTGAAAAGCGAGTGAGCCAGTGTATGATCCAGTGTAATTACAGGCACAAGGTACAACATCTTAGTTCTCAAGGTTGGTGGCGCATTGGTGATGTAAGCGATGGTTAACATTTCTTACAATGCCAATGTCTATGGGCGTTGGTGACCACTTACCATCAGGTGGCCCATATGCTCGTCTGCCTTCCTATTCGATAATTACAATTATGTCTTTTTAATGTGGGATTCGTGAAAATTCATGTACACTTGTTAACAGAATATAATATTCATGTAGGATTTCAAACCAATCGTTTATTACTGAATAATAAAATGTTCATTTGCATGTTAACACCTTTATTGTAATAATCTTTGCTCATTATTACAATTTTACGTTTAAATACAAGCATGCTTCGTTAAATTTCGTTAGTCGATATTTCAATGAAAAATAAAAAAGTAATTTTAACATGTTAAGTATTTTCGGTCGAGTTTTATAAAGTTTAATATTGATACTAAAAAAAAATTATAAAAGATCTTTGAAAAAAGTGATCCACGCTTCTGGTGACTCCAGAACTGGAGCTTACTTAGCCCAAAGGCGACTCAAGCGATGCAGAGAGGGAATAGTGCCAGCGTCTTGGGCACAACGCCACAGGACAATCTCTTAGACGGCGTATTTTTTCTATAAATTTTGTAATGTATAGTTAGTTCTTATTTTTTAATAATAAAACTAAAATTTATTTTTTTCAAGTAAGAAAAAAAGTTTAATCAAATCGAATTACAATATTATACTTTATCCAAGCAGGTCTCGAGCTCTGATATAGCCCGAGCAGCTTTTTTGAAGAATTAATATAGTTTCATTCATTTGAATGTCATACGAAGAAAGTATACAAAATAATATCATAAATATTACCACGTATGTTGTGGAAGTGAGTCTACATGTAAGGAATGATATGCTTCTCCACTAAGACGACTGGCCTCGATCTAGTCTGACGTTGTTGTTAAGGCCAATCGATCGAATTATTTCATATAACATATACGGAATGAATTGGCTACGTGTAACCAATCTACAGCGGAGCTGCGTGTTTGAATTTGTTCCAAGCCAGTTGCTTAGGAGTGCAGGAAACCTTATCACAGCAGTGGGACATTCGTACTGTAACTATTTTCGTCTCTGGTGTTTTACTGTGAATAAATGTTGTATAAAACCTTATTAAAGTCACGTGTGTAGTTAATGTTGTCATATTAACCGAATTGTTTTAATTTACTCTATATATCATAACCTAAATTAATGAACATCTCATGTACTCAGTCTAAAATCTGGACCACTTATTTTCATCTTAATTTATGTTTATAATGCATCTGTTCGACGGTGAATGAAAACTTCTTCGTATTGTATAAAATTCAGTCCCATTAATAATCGTTCTGGAGCAGCATGTTGGAATAAGCTCTAAGAATTATTCTTAGCAGTAGAGGAGGTTCACTGAGCTTGGATCATTTACGGGTTTTTACTTGACTTTATAATATCAAAGTTTGAAAAACGGCTAGCGGCGCAAATGGGTCGATCATGTTGAGGCTGGATATAAAAAGTTTAAGCAATATGCGGCTTTAGAGGCACTTGAAGCTGCAGAAATAGAGACCAAATTCCCGTAATCGACGTATAAACGTCAAACAAACGTTCGTGAAGAGCACTATATTTGATAAGGGGACGTTTTTATGTTTTTTTTTTTTTTTGGTGGTATTTTTATTGACATGCTTGGAATACTTGTTCTGAAACACCAGGGATTTATACTTGCATCGTTTTTGTTATTTTTCGTATTCGTTTTTTATAGAAAACTTAATTGCTCGAGATAAGATTCAAAGTCGACATAGAATACAAAGTTCTAAATGTAACGGTTGTTTTAAAACGTTTCTGATGGAAAAATGTTTAGCCACGATATGTAAATAAAATTACGATTTTGAACCTCCATAGTCTACTTTAGATAATCGAGATCAAAATTGGCTAGAACTTTAAATATTATTAATTACAAAAAAACACCATATGTTTAAAAAAAAACCGTGTTTTAGCAAATGTATTTAAACGATTTATATTATATCATAATATAATAAAAACTTGTGTCACTGAATACGTTGTAAGAAATGAAATAAAACTATAATAACACTAAATATCTCGTTCCATGTATACACAGCTTTACCGCGACACTACAATTTCCCTAAGTGTCAGTAGCAGTTTTCTTCGACAGTATACTTCGTAAGCTCGCGATCACACCTACTCACACAGCCATCACCCAAGTGGTTTGTCTCGGGTAATGATTACTTTAAGTTTTAAGTCAACACCTCTACTTTAATGGATGTAACACTCATATAATAAGTTAGTGGAGGTTTGTTTATTTTAGAAAAAATAATATAGAATTCTTCCAAGCATGGAATAAATTATAAGCACATAAAAATTCATTGTTGCTTGTCTGCGTTTGAACGGGTAATCATCGGTTAAGATTCACATAGAACATGTGCCACCACCACCGGGCCATAGCTCATCAGAATACAATGCATTACATATACAGAATACATACGGGTTCCTTCAAACGAGGCGTGAAGAGGCATCTTGCGGGCCGGCAAGGCGGGGACGGCTAGTACAGAACATTCTTCCCGACTGTACTGTCCGTCGTCGCGTTTGGACTCTACTACCACTTACCATCAGGCGGAGTATAGTCATTTGCCATCCTGGGGCATATAAAAAAAAATACAAAGTTAAAAATAACTATTGCTATACATAACAGTAGTCCAATTGAATTGTTACAAGACTGCTAGCATTATTCCACCCGTTTAATTGTATTTTGTAAAAAAATTGTATCACAACATCTCATTGCAAAGTATAACATAAGACATTTGTAATAAAACATTTACGGTTCTTAACTCTTCATGAGCCAACACATTGAACAAGAGACTTCCGGTTTGGAAACATTCCAAAATTCTCCTCTTAATTGTTAATGAAATTAAACACTTACGGATATTACTCGTTATATATGGAAAACCGTTTGTTTTATTAACAATATCATTTTGTAAGGTAATATTAAAATATACAACTACGATAACATTTTATGTTGCACTTCAACGTTTAAAATTGTTTTTTTATGACAATTTATGAGTGTATATTTACAAAAACAATTCCTAAACTTGCATACTTGAATGTCTCGTTGGTTTAATGGCTTAATGGCTGCAGACCGTTGCGTTCTGGGTTCAAGCCTCGGGTCGCATCAGGAAATTGTTATTAGGTTTTTATTTTTTATTTTTTTGTGGAAGCTCGATGTTTGAAAGTGGGTGGGTTATTATTAACATTTGTGAACCGATAGGCTCAATGGCTAGAACTCGTGAATCTTAACCGAACCTTGTTGATCTTTGTAATATCTTGTAAAAAGGTGGGGAGCCAGCCTAACTTCAAACACATGTTAACATCATTAACAAATTAACATCTTGGTTTCCGAGATTGATGGCACATTGGTAATGTAAGGGATGGTTTATAATTCTTAACCACCCAGTGTAAAATAGGCAGATTTTATAAAAAAAATCTTTTTTAATTATTAAGAAATGCTAAACATAAAGGATAACTATAGTTCAATCTATTTGTCATTTCTATGATACATAAAAATATACTCATTTAATCATTTTTTTTTATTATACACTGTTGCAGAAAAAAATTGCCATTAAAAATAAATAATTATATCAAATTGAATGGAATTCAAAAATAGCAAAAATGTGCGTATAAACGTAAAAATAAAACATTTATATTTCTTATTTCAAAATTTTTGCGATGCGATTTTTCTGTTGTTTTTGTGAACAAAAAAAAATATGAGCGATACATATAATCTCCCCTATTTCGAAGTCGGTTAATAAGACGTCGAACGTGCCGTTAGATACACAAGCTCAACATAAGCGGATAGATTGAATAGCTCAATATTGATTTTGTTACATTAGTTTGAATCACATCCCTTAATGAAGGCACTTTGTCTGTTTCAAGTATGTGACGTCGGAACTAACAGCCAGCAATTCATCTATAAATGTTTACTTATAATTGTTAAACTTTTAGTATCGTAACTTATTTTCTTTATCGTAGCGTTCAAGAAATAAAGTTTTAATTATGTTATTTGTTTTTATTTTTAGTTATTATAGTTTTAATATATGTAAATTAGGTGAAACACTAAAAAACCTTGTATAAAAAGGACGAAAATTAAAATAAAAGTGGTAATCAAATGGTAATTCTAACTGATATATTATTAATGAGAAAGTGATGAGCTTATTTGTTTGTTTGTTGTGCTTTTATGTCTTAACTATTCAACCGATCCTCGTGAAATAATGTATACATGTTGTCAGGGTTACACAAGGACACAGGACCCAGCACCTCCTGACCTCCTGACCATCACCTGGGCAATGCCGGGCGGAAACTATTCTTCATATATATTACAGGTTATTTTCTTTATTACACGTTCGCTTTTCATAATCAAATTTATGCACGAAAATAGTAAAATCACGTCCATTTTGTAGTCAAAAAGCCGGCAAATTTTCACACATTACTCTCGCTTGTATCCACGTGCACTCATTTTAAACATTAATTGGTGCGAATTCTGACGTCATTTATAATATACGACCGGATTTCAACAAGTTATTATGTACGCAATGATATATTTTAATTTATTTTATTCTATTTCGAAGTGTTAGCTGGATTTTATTAGTAAAATATAAAACACTTCACGCTTTGACTTGGTGGTAAGGCTTTGTGGAAGCTCGTCGGGGTAGGAACCAAGCACTCATCAGATATTGTACCACAAAACAGCAGTATAACTACAGGCACGAGGGATAGAGCATCTTCAAATCGATGAATGAGATGGTTAATATTTCTTACAACGCCAATATTTGGGCGGTGGTGACCACTTATCAGGCCCATTTGGCTAAACCCGCTAGCTTTAAATACTATAAAATATAAATATATATAATTCGGATTTCAATAAAGTGGTCAAAAATATACTGAAAAATAAACTCACGCACACAGGTGACCATTTTTTAACTTGGTTGGTCAGGGTTAGCTCGCGGTCAGGTTAAATGCAAATCTGTTGTAATGTATTGTAAAATTAACAAAGTAAAGAAACGCATTTCAAACTCGAACGATATCTAAAAACTCTCAAATACTTTATTAGTAAAAAATAAACTATTGATAAGTATAGTTCCTCATAAAAAAAACATTACAAAAGACCCATATATAATAAATAAAAATAAAAATAAAATATGCTAGCTAAATTTAATTTAATTCACAATTATCGTCCGTTCTAAAGTTTATTATTTTTGATTATATTAATAAACAAATCTGTTTTAAAAATACTTAGTAGATATTTAATCCATGGAAAAATTGTTACTTTGAACATCTTATAAAAATTCGGTTACTTACAATTTATTAGTTCCCATTATAGAATTAGACTTTTTTACTTTGATTTATTAGAATTATAAATTAAGAAACTGGGAAAAGCAGCTCAGCGGAGCTGCGCGCGGCTCTAATAATAATTTTTTTGTATGAAAAATTGATGGCCGAGATGGCCTAGTGGTTAGAACGCGTGAATCTTAACCAATGATCGTGGCTTCAAACCCAGGCAAGCACCACTGAATTTTCATGTGCTTAATTTGTAATTATAATTTATCTCGTGCTTGACGGTGAAGGAAAACATTGTGAGGAAACCTGCATGTGTCTAATTGCACTAAAATTCTGCTACATGTGTATTCCACCAATGCGCATCGGAGCAGCGTGGTGGAATAAGCTCCAAACCTTCTCCTCAAAAGGGAGAGGAGGCTTTAGCCCAGCAATGGGACATCACATCACAGGCTGTTACGGTTACGGTTTTACGTCCCGACTTGGTCCGGGAATCATCTATCTTAGTAAATATTTTATAGGAGAACTTTGATACCCTGCGTTATATAATTGCAATTTTCGTAGGAATCTCTAATTTTTTAAAATAAAATACAGCTTATATTACTCACTACATTCATACTAAGCTAGTTTTATGTAAGTGAAAGAATTTATAAAATTTGGTAGTTTTTGAGTTTATACAATACAAACGTATACAAATATACAAAAAATCAAGCAGCATAGGAGCAGCGTGGTGGAATAAGCTCCCAACCTTCTCCTAAAAAAGAGAGAGGAGACCTTAGCACAGCAGTGGGATATTAACAGGCTGTTACTGTACTGTAATGTACTATGAAAAAATGAGATTTTTTAAGAACTTATACTTAAAAAGCAAAATCTTATTTGAATACTATATTTATAAGAATTGCATTATATGTTATATATACATTAAATATTATATATTATTATATGAAAAAATTAAAACAAATATTTGTAATATGAGTTTTTATCACAAAAAACGTTCATACGAATCAATTTCAATCGATCAGTTACTCCCCACGCACGCGCTAGCGAACACGTGTTTGATTAATGTGAGAACAATATTAGCGCAAAAATCAATAAACTGGATTGATGACGTCATGAATCCTTTACTTTCCGCCATCTTGTTTACGAATGTTGAATAAATTTTAATTGAATCGGTAGTAGATGTTACTGCCTTGAGGTTTTTGATCAAATCGAAGTATGTGGTCTTTCTCAAACTCAAATTGAGTACATAAAAAACCAAACTCGTAACAAACCGCTCAACATGAACGTGAAATATTAGATGGTGTATTTTTTTTATTTTTATTTTATTTTATAAATTAGGAAATCAACGTTATATATTAAGAAAAACATTTTCTTATTGCTTATTTAAAAATAGTGTAACAAAATATATATAAATTATAGGCTACCTTAACATTCAAATAAAAAAGTCTTCAATTGACGAAAAACAAAACATCTGTAATTTAAACAACAAAATACATAGCTGAAATTTAACATTAATATAAACTAGTAAATAGCATAGTTATCTAATTACGAATATATAGATAAAAAATTAAAATAAAAAGATAATTATTTTGTAACAAAAAAAAATATAGGATATGTGACATTTATCAAAACGATAGAACGCATGAATGTTAATTCGCGGGTTCGAATACAAACAGATACCACTGAATTTTCATGTACTTAATTTATGCTCATATATTATCTTGTGCTCGGTGATAAAAGAAAACACCGTAAAGAAATCTGCATGTGTCTAATTTAAAAGAAATTCTGCCACATGTCTCCAACCCGTTGGAGCAGCGTAGTGGAAGAAGCTCCAAGCCTGCTCCTCAAAGGGGGAAGAGGCCGCGTAGCCTTCAGTAGTTAGACATTTGACGAGCCGGTTGGCGTGGTTGGTAGAACACTTGCCTTTCACGCCGAAGGTTGTGGGTTAGATTCCCACCCAGGACAGACATTTGTGTGCATGAACATGTCTGTTTGTCCTTAGTCTGGGTGTAATTATCTATATAAGTATGTATTTACAAAAGAAAAGTAGTATATGTAGTATATCAGTTGTCTGGTTTCCATAGCACAAACTTTGTACAAGCTTAATTTGGGGTCCCAGGATATTATTATTATTATTATTATTATTTATAGACTATAGTAGTAAATATCACCATAATTCGGTGTTCAATGTTTCACGAGTGAGACACGAAGTGAATTCTTACAGAATAGTACAGCAGTCTAAACTCTTGATATTACGATAATTCTATCGTACGTTCTCATTGTAAAAATGACACAAACGTCGTATCGGATATTGTAATTCCAAATATTCTTCTCTGGCCGCAACGCATGAAACCTATCGCGGTTAACCGCATGCGTGTTTCCAGTTTCGACTCCCTGATAATCTTTTAATCCGGGATGCTTTATGTTAACCACGATTGTTATGAATTATACGATATAAGTTTATTGTTGTATTTTTTTTTTAATTATGATAGATACAAATAAATAAACGAAGAGAAGAAACCAGATGAGCCTAATGGACTATCACAAATATATCGTTTAAATTAAAAAAATATTATAATGTTCCGATATGTTTTACTATAATAAAAGAAAAAAAACCTCTCGCATGCTCGTCTCAGCATTTTCAGTTTTATCAACAGTTTAGCCTTATCGATAACACAGGCTCACGGAGTTGGCAACAATTATTGTTCAATTATCATTAAAATTGTATTTTTAATAATAGTTCAAAATACGAGCATTGCTATCATATTTTAATTTTTTTAATGATATGTCAAATATCTTGACAAATGAAAACAATTTTGCCGCCCACGACCTTGTTTTTTTAAGGGCCAGTAAATAACTAATAAATAGGTATGTCGCGTGCTTATTTAAATAGAAACACTATATATTATAATAAATGTTTTTTTAACATATTATATAGCATTTTATTATGTCAGTTTAATTAGTAGGATTAATATTATACAAGATACCTTTGATTTTCAATTAATACTAAAAGGAAAATTAATTGAAAATCAAAGATGATTTCCCTTACAACGAGACAGTCTTTAATTAATGTATAAATTTGTTTATTTTGCTCGAAGTAAAAGCCGTTTTGGCTTTGTAGGTAGAAATTGGACCGGATATCGAGTTCAAATCTGTGCAAACATTACATTACAGTTTTAAATATTGTTTTTACTGTTCATATCGATTATAATATATTTAATTATAATATAATTAAAAATGTTGGAATAGGTAAATTGTATTATTTATATAAAGACTGCATCTTTTTTATTACAGAATAGGAAGGCAGACGAGCATATGGGCCACCTGATGATAAGTGGTCACCAACGCCCATAGACATTTATAGACGCATTGTAAGAAATGTTAACCATCGCTTACATCACCAATGCGACACAAACCTTGTGAAATAAGATGTTATGTCCCTTGTGCCTGTAACTACACTGGCTCACATACCCTTCAAACCGAAACACAATAATACCAAGTACTGCTGTTTTGCGGTAGAATATCTGATGAGTGGGTACCTACCCAGACGAGCTTGCACAAAGCTCTACCACCAGTAAAAAATGGATATGTCTGATGGACAGGCATGGTGAATAAGGAAAATTCTCTTTCTTAATAGATAATTGACCTCAAACCTGTCTATTGACTACTTACATTAATATGTTTTAAAGCGTTTGATTCTTTGAAATAGACATTATGTTTTATAATTATAAATGTTTACTTACGTACAAATTTCTATTCTGAATTATCGTGTAATATGATTTTTATTATAAGGTTATAAATAAAACTAAACCAACAAACAGGAAAAGTCTCACTGCTTAGCAAAGTATCTCATCTCCTCTTTAAAAGGTTTGGAGCTCATTCCACCACGCTCTAATACGGCTTTTACACCGAATAAGCACATGAAAACGCAACTTGGTTTGAATTGAAATCATCAGATAAGAGTCACATGTTCTAGCAACAGCCATCTTGGATCTGAATTAAAAGCCGGTTAGCGTGGTTGGTAGCTACTTGCCTTTCACGCTGAAGGTTGTGGGTTCGATTCTCATCCAGGACAGACATTTGTGTGCATGAACATGTCTGTTTGTCTCTATAATTATACTCAGAGTGTAATTATGTATATAAGTATGTATTTACAAAAGAAAAGTAGTATTACAGTATATCAGTCGTCTGGTTTCCATAGTACAAGCTCTGCTTAATTTGGGATCAGATGGCTGTGTGTCAATAATGTTCCAGGATATTATTATTATAATTAGATACAAGTTCCGCGCAAATGATTAGTCTCCCTTGGGAATGGTCGCCGTGTAAAATCAGTCAGGAGATCATCAGTATTTACCTAGATGACAATAAGCAAAAACTAGTAAATATTTATTTAAAATTCACGAAATAATAATACCCGCACAAAATCAGTTGGGTTGCTTGTAAATTATATTTATGACTTCTTAAATATACATTTTTCAGAGAATCTTTCTCAGCGTTTATAATGAGACGCTTTATTTCAACGTCGGATTGTCATTTAAGCTTATCCTTGTTAAGAATTTGCATATCTTAAAGAATTTTCTTAATTTACTAAGTAAGATTAAGTGTATAAAAAAGCAAACTGTGATGGTCAAATTTTAAAATGAATAAAGTGCAATCTCGAAAATAATTTAGTTAAAGATAACTATGTAAAAAAACCATTCCAATCGCCTTTTTTTTCAGTCGTGTCATTTAAATGTCAAATTACAATTTTTGTTATGAATATTATACTCTATTCAAATAAAACAACTTTATGACCGGCAAAGCACCTGCAAGCCCTCGGGAGTAACAGGTGTCCATGGGTGGTGGTAGTCACTTTTCATCAGATGAGCCTTATGTTCCTTTGCCCTCTTACAATAAAAAAACAGCTTAAAAAATGTAACCGTCGCAGGATGCCCTGTAGACGTGAAACGTCGAAATTTATTGAAAGAATTTGTAATTAGGGAAAGCCAATAAACAAATATGAAGTAAAATAAATTAAAAGCTAGAGATTTTCTTTAATGAAATAAATATATTTTTCTGCGTATGCAGGTAGAAGTATCGAAGTATAGTTTCCGCACCACACACAAGGTGGACAGAGGCGTTGAAGAGTGGACAAAATAAGAGTGTCATGCGGTATGCCGAGTTAGTCATGACATACGAGTCGGCCTTAACGCCAAAGTGAGATAATAGAAGTTTTATCTAAACATATAGTTTGGGAAAAATACACCTCAATAATTTAAGTCTTACATATATTTATGGACCTTATTAAAATATTTAACATAATACTACACCCGAATATATATTTGTATACTCACCTCACCTATATATCAATATATGGTAAGTTTATGCGAATGTTAAATAATTGAATTGACGGCGGCCAGGATAGTTTGAGTAAAATGATTACTATTTTTAGCTAGGTGAAGCCCCTCGGTAAGGCCTCTAGGCCTAAAGAGAAATTGAAAAGCTTCGAAAAATCTTTCAATTAAATGAATGAATTTCAATTCACGCAAACACGGCCAATTATAACAATAATACAAGTAACAAATCACTGTTAAATACTTACAGTCAAAATAACATAAGTATTTTTATGTACCTTATTTTACATTAATCTTATAAATGTCAAGTTTCAGTATGAACATAAAAACTGAATTAAATGGTGAAAAAGTTATCTTCCAAATATAAAACAAGTTAATTTAAATAAGTTTAAGTTAAGTTAACAATGATTGGCCGGTTGGCGTGGTTGGTAGATACTTACCTTTCACCGATGTTGTGGGTTCGACTCCCACCCAGGACAGACATATGTGTGCATGAAAATGTCTGTCTGTCCTGCGTCTGGGTGTCGTTATCTATATAAGTTTGTATTTACAAAAGAAAAGTACTATATCAGTTGTCTGGTTTCCATAGTACAAGCTCTGCTTATTTTTGGATCTGATAGCCGTGTGCGAATAATGCCCCAGGTTATTATTATTATTATTTAAACTATTAATATATCGAATAAAATATTTTCTTTAGGTGGTTTTATAATAGATGTAAAGGTTTTTAAATGTATATATTTGGCAATTTTTTCTTCAAGTTCGTTGTCTATTAAATCAATTTATAAAGGCACGTTCAGTCGTTTTCATATTTTACAAAGAAATCAATAGAACGTTCCGAATGCAAGCTGTTATAGAGACATTGTTTATTAAACCACTTCAATAAGGTTATTGATAAATATTTTTTTATCTGTTTCTCGAGAGCTTCACTGATTTCCTCTTCGATCTTATGTTAATTAATTTTTTTAAATAGTTAATTGTCGATATTTCGTACTGTTTTTTATCTTTTCTTTTTTGTTACCTGAACTCCATATTCAGAATTTAAATTAAACGTTTATTTATTTTTTTAAATAATTATTATAATGTTAGCAATTCTGTTTAAGTCAACACCCTTATTATAGAAATCTTAAAGACGGGCCAAAGAATAAAATTGAGATTTAATTTCGCAGAATATAATCCGATTTAGTTCATTAAAATGTTCTATTGTTTATTTCTGTCTGTGGCTTCAATGATAAACATTAGGGTTCCGTGGCTATTCGAAGGCATAGAAACAACAATATATTTTTATATGAATATCTGGTGGTAGGGCTTTGTGCAAGCTCGTCTGGGTAGGTACCACCCACTCATCAGATATTCTACCGCAAAACAGCAATACTTGATATTGTTGTGTTCCGGTTTGAAGGGTGAGTGAGCCAGTGTAATTACAGGCACAAGGGACATAAAATCTTAGTTCCCAAGGTTGGTGGCGCATTGGATATGTAAGCGATGGTTGACATTTCTTACAATGCCAATGTCTAAGAGCGTTGGTGACCACTTACCATCAGGTGGCCCATATGCTCGTCCGCCTTCCTTTTCTATAAAAAAAAAAAAAAAAATCAGCAATGCATTTTTCAAAGAATTACGATGGCGACATCATACTGACCGATTTTGGCCACGACGGTCAATATCAAGGTAACATTACTACGCAGAACATATTGTAGTGCACAAATGTTTGCGCAAACACAGGTTTCCTCCATTCCCTCACTCTCATAATCCAATCCAAACCCAACACGACCAGGAAGAGTTCAGGCGCAGGACAAATACTTTACGTGCTTTCCAAGGCACCAGATTGTATACACTTTTAATTACCAGAAATCTGGCTACCACAAAGAATTAATCGATGGAAAATAGTCAATACAAAATTATTGAAAGTTTTTGTCTGAAGTCGATATATTATAAATACAAAAAATACATAGATGAATAATAAATGGATTTGACCGAGAAGAACCGTCAAGATATTTAGCGGTCACTGAAACGAATTTTTAATCAAAACCTTACCGTTGCGTTTACTTTGGAGATTCAGATGTCAGTGATATAAATATTACGAATTTTCAATACTGAACCCTGAATTACTAATGTAAGGTAAGTAATTCCTCCCACTTAGCAAAGGGTAACATCGCGGTTTCACACGCAAGCTTCGTAACAGGGTGATGAATCACTTAATTCGTTCTACTTAATCGACCCCGCAGGAATACGCTGCGCTACATATTTTTATTGCCAGAAAAGCTACCTGAATTTATCATATTACAGCTTACCTCATTTCTTCATCTATTTTTTCAAATGAGGCAAGATGCTAGCACCGCAAGAGTGATCATCTCTAAGTGACGTTAATAAAAGTGATGTCCACTTATTCCAGGTTAGATAAATGTACAGAACACATTATATTGCACAAGTGTGTGCGCAAATACAAATGTTCTCTCTATTCCCTCACTCTCATAATCTGACGGGGTGGCAATCTCACACAACCTGAAAGAGATCAGGCGTAGGAGTGTATTTTCAAATTCCATGACTCTACTGAGAATCTTAAACAGAAAACCCCAATAACTTTTATCGGTCTGACCTGGCGACCTGAATCTGGCGTTTGAACTCAGGGCCTTAAGATCAGCGGCCTTATATCTAGCCACTAGACCACCAAGGCAGTCAGAAAAATAAGTAAGTATAGTACCAGCAATTTTTTATATAGTTAAGTGTTTACTGTCGAGTTTGATTCGAGACAAAAGAAAACAGTAATAAATATTGACCTTAAATATTAAGCAGATTAATACCGTAGAACTTCGGTTAAACACGACGAACAGGCTTTTTTTTTACATAACTTTGTTTTTACCATCTATAGACACTGGCACTTCCATTCAGATTTGTGGCGCATTGACGATGCAAGTCGTCAATGCGCCACAAACCTTGGGAACTAAGCTGTTATGTCTCTTGTGCCTATTACTACACTGGCTTGTTTACTCTTCAAACCGGGAAACGATGATACTATATTGCTGTTTGGTGGTAGAATATATGATGAGTGGACCTACCCAGACTTTGACGGGCTTGCACAAAGTGAATATGTAAACATTATATTGATTAACAAAAGTCAATTATATTTAATTATTATTAATAAAAAAATTACAAAATGTGTGTAATCTTCATATTGGTCAATACCAACAACATAACAAGAGCATGCTCTATAATCCTAGCTTCATATGATTGTTCACGACAATAAGCTACGATTTGAAACAATCAGTAGTCAAGTTACGTCAATTGACGCTTGGACTGCGAAACGTCCGGTTTTGACTTGGAGTCGATTCGAATGGTGCATTTCCGGCCTGATAGTTTGTACTGTAAATTTCAGGATTGGTCATAAACAGACCAGCCAATATTCCGGTTCTGATTCGATTGTGCTTGATGGATCCATTAAAAATGATGTTATGTTGAGAGTGCATGAATGAGTTTCGATATCAATTAAACTGGCTTCCGTTTTATCTCGGCCGGAATATTCGTATACCTTACCTTATATCATTTTATATAGCTTATTTTATAATATCCTAAATAACTCTTCTCCTTCCTATCTATATGAGCTTTTTGAGTTAACACCACCCTAGGATATACCTTCACGACTTTGTATCAAAAAAAAAAGATTCAGTTTTATCATCTTAGCATAACACTTACTATAAAAAATCGTTTACTATTGCTGCAGCTCAGCTTTGGAAACCCAGTAGTGTTCTAAAAGACTGCAAGTCTGTGCACGTTGAAAGCAAGAGTAAAAAACTAATATATTTCTAATATATTGCATATAATAGATTATAATTATATATTATATTCATCTGTTCTGATATGCGTGGTACGTAAATATAAAAAAATTAATTCAATTATAGAAATATGCCGCGCCTTCTCAAGACTATCAACATAAAAAAGTAACAATTAAAACTTGATTATAAACTATCGAGTTCTATCAGACAGATAACATCGTGATTTTCCTTTATGCTATATATTACATACCGCTCTCGTTCTTATCAAAAGTAATGTATTTATAAGCTGCGATATTGAAAATAATCTTCAGTACATTTGAGGTCAGCTTCGTAAATATGGCTAATAAAGTTGCTGTCGTCACTGGTTCCAATAAAGGCATAGGTTATGCCATAGTCCAGGAACTCTGTAGAAGAGGAGTCGGTACAGTGTATGTAACATCAAGAGATGCAAAGAGAGGTCAAGAAGCTGTCAAAAATTTAAAAAAAGAAGGTTACAAGCCGCATTTATACCAACTTGAAGTTACTGATAAAAATAGCGTAAGAGCATTTGCTGAACATTTGAAAAAAGAACACGGTGGTTTAGATATACTCATAAACAATGCTGGAGTTATAACAGCAGACTTTACGAAAACTACATATGAAGACTCAAAATATGTAATCGATGTCAATTATTACAGTATATTATTAATTCAAGAATACCTATTCCCGATATTGAATCATAACGCACGTGTTATCAATATGTCCAGTGACTGTGGTCATATTTCAAATTTGAAAAATAAATACTGGATCAATCGACTCACGAAGCCAGATATTAATTTGGAAGATGTGACTGCATTCGTCAATTGGTTTCTAGATTCAGTTAAGAATGGAACTGTAAACGGTGATGATTTCGCTGAAACATCTTTACTGGCTTACAGGATTTCAAAAGTTGCTCTGTGCGCTTTAACAAGAGTCCAACAGACGGTAGTCGGTCGAGGAATATCTGTCAACTCCTTACACCCTGGCCACGTGAAGACAAACATGACGAAAAATTCTGGTTTTCTTACAATGGAAGAATCAAGTCGAGCCCCTGTTTATTTGGCACTAGATATTGACCAATCGGTCAAAGGAAAGTACTTTTGGTATGACAAGACTGAAAAGGAATGGACCAACCCCAACTTAAAATTACATTGCGTATATGAAGTATTTATAGGATATATACGAAGTGCTGATAAAAAAAATCATTAAAAATGATGTAAAATAATGAAAATAAGTATTTTGCTAATATTTGTATAAAATACATATATGAATGGCGTTTTATTTTAAAAATTAATAATTACGTTTATTATATTTTATATTATAAAATAAATATGTAAACTAAAAAGTTGAGCATTAGTCTGTAAACGTCCAACTGCTGAGCTGAAGCCTCGGCTCCTTTTGAAGAGAAGATCTAGAGCTTAGTCTACTACGCTGCTCCAATGCGGATTGATGGATACATAATTGGTAGATTTTATACGACACATGCAGATTTCCTCACGTGGTTTTCCTTTACAGTCGACCACTGGACGAACTGTGATATGCATAGCAAAGATATTGCCCGGCTTGGTTGCATTACAGCTCTCAAATTAATATATTAGGCATTTACTTTTAGATAAGGTAATTAGTACATAACTAAGATGCCTTAGTATAAGAAAAATTTATAACTTACGTTTGTTTTCTCATCATGTTCAAGTGAAATCTATAAAAGTCACACTGCTGGGTACTGGTTTCCTCCTTTCTCGAGAAGAAAGTTTTGGAGCTTATCACGCTGCTTAAATGTGGCTAAGTGAACATATATTTGTCTTGTTTGAATAAAGTATACTGTTTAATGAAGCCTAGTGATTAACTATTACGAAGTTTATTTTAATTTTTTATACAGGTAAGTACTTAAAATATAAACAAAATACCAACATCTCAAGTCATCCTCCTTTAAATAAACGTTTCCACAGCACAATGAATGTTTATTGCGGAACGAAATTGGCTGTCCTGCCGATGGAATGGATTGACCTCTTAGGGAATTACTTGCACTGATTTTTTTACCTTATTTACAAGTGTACAAGAACCAATTTTCCTTAACACAATTATACAAACTGGTCAAGTTTATAGTTGAATGCATAGCAGCCTGTAACTAAGGGAGCTGTTTCCGTTCAACTATATTAAATTCATATTGTATTTAGTAAATATATTCATTCGCTTGATGGTTCATATAATATTATACGGTCTATGAGATTTTTAATTACATTCTTGAAATTCTTATCCGGCAAACAATAATACTTAGTATTCTTGTTTTCCGGTATGAAGGGTGAGTAAGTGAGTTAGCCATTTTAATTACAGGCACAAGGGACATACCATCTTAGTCACCAAGGTTAGTGGCGATGTATCCCTTACACTTAATAACATTCGTTAATATTTTTTACATCGCCAATGTTTATAGGTGGTGGTGTCCACTTAACATCAGGTGGTCCATTTGTACGCCTACCAATTTTATATAAAAATCTGTAATCGATGGTATCACAATATAGCTATACGATATAATATATTATTCTTAGTTTATATGTACACTGAATAAATAATAAACTCAACGTGCATTTATTATTCAATAAATGTTATTATTTGCATAATATACTTCAAAACATTTAGATTAGGTTATCTGGAAGTGTTAAATTTTACTCTGTTTACATTTGCCATGCATTATTATTATATTATTTATTTGTGTGTCCGTGCGTTTATTACACATACATTTCTGGAGTTGTTTTTAATTTGACGAGCCAGTTGGCGTGGTTGGTAAATAATTGCCTTTCACGCCGAAGGTTGTGGGTTCGATTTCCACCCAGGACAGACGTTTGTGTGCATGAACATGTACACTGGATGTAATTATCTATATAAGTGTGTACAAAAGAAAAGTAGGATATGTAGTATATCAGTTGTCTGGTTTCCATAGCACAAGCTTTGTACAAGCTTAATTTGTGATCAGATGGCCGTGTGTCCAAAATGTCCCAGGATATTCAAAAATTGTATATCATGATGTATACCACATTGAAAACGAGATTTTTGTGTGATCTTGTGGCCTTTACGATGGTTTCTCATCATGTTAAACTTGACTGCAACAACTAAACCTTATCGGCAGCAAAATATTTGGATGTTTTTTCATTTATTAGGCCATCTTGATTGGTTTTTTAATGGCATTAGTAGGCGGGCTGGTGAAGTGGCCACCTAGTGGTAAGTGGTCACCACCGCCCATAAACATTGACAATGTAAGAAATATTAACCACTCCTTACATCGCCAACGCGCCACCAAACTTGGGAACTAAGACGTTATGTCTGTGCCTGTAGTTACCCTGGATCGCTTACCTTCCAAACCGGCTCACAATAAAATTAATAACCTTTATACATATAAAAGACTGCCTCGTTGGTCTAGTGGCTTGATGTAAGGCCGCAGACCCGGAGGTCCTGGGTTCAATTCCCAGGTCGGGCTAATAAAAAGTTATTGTGTTTTTCTGTCACAAAATTCTCAGTAGCAGCCCGGAGTCTGGAAGTTGGAAGTGTGTACACTCCCGTTCCTCGAAAAGCACGTAAAGCCGTTGGTCCTGCGCCTAAACTCTTTCCGGTCGTGTCGGTTTGCCGGATTATGAGAGAGAATAGAGATTGCGCCTGTTTTTGCGCACACACTTGTGCACTGTTATCCCTCTTGAGATTGGTCGCTGTGGCCGAAAACGATCTGGAGGACATTATTATTATTAAATATATATATCGATACTATATCCAAAGATCCAAATTGCTCCATGGTCTAGATTCAAATGCTTTTAAATTCAATTATTTAACTGCAAATTGCACGTAACTTAGAATCAACTATATCTTTAAATTAAATATAGAATTTCATAGTATAAAAGGAAATTTCAATAGGTATTAAATATCCAAGGTAACTAACATATTATTATTATTAATAGTGAATTGGGAGAAATGACGTCGAGATAATAACCCGTAGCTTTTTACTAATCTGTTATATATTTATAATAGTTATAATAATCATAGAAGAGACAAGCTACACCTTCAATTTTTTCAAGCAGTGCAAACCTTTAGATAACATGCCGTCCTTGGATCATAGAGGCTGCGGGATCGTGTCGATGTACAGCAACCGCGACTCCTCTCGTGCTGTGTTTCATTCGTGGCAAAGCTCTCCTTGGGGGCGAAGGTAATTTCACCCCTTTCACACTCTTCGCTAGTGCATACGGCAGCGCAATGCCATCTCGGTTGCCGTCCACCTCAGAGCCGTCTAAAATATATTGCTACTTGACCTACATTTTGTTGATGTATCTCCTAAGGTTTAGCCGTACTTATATAGTTTTTGGACAAAACAACGTCACAGCCAGTCATTTCGTACAAAATATTAACAAATTATATTCATAAATCTTTCTTGTCTATCGCTTTTTCTCTTCATGAAAACCGTTTGAAAATCCGTTGAGTGGCTCGGAAGGATTAAATGGAGATACAGACAGATGCAGACAGATGCAGCCAGAGGCTTTATTGTGTACTACTTTATATAATAGTAAGAAATATATATTTGTTTTATCAACGCAACTGCGTGAAATTGGAAATATTCGTTTTCCAATTTCATTTTACAATAATTAAAATTCGTCACGGTCGGAATTGTAACTGGCAACATAATTATAATGTTCAGTTTCTAAAAACAGTCAAATCAATAAAAAAATTAAATATGGAAAAGTCATTCGGATTCAAATATTTACAAATAATACTTTCACGTAGAAAAATGGCAAATGAAATAAATTTACGTAAAAAATCTGTACAGTCGCGTTCAATAGCGCAAATGTATAAAATGTATGCGCATACATTTCCCATCGTTAGGTTTCCACTTATAATGCAATCGTAAACAAAGATTTAATAGATGTGTCAGAAGTTATTTTATTCATGTGAAAAAGTATAGTTTAAATTATAATAAAGTAAAGCGTTTATTCGTTAAAAATATGAAACTATATCGGTAAAATTGCTGTATGATAATTAAAACTAGAAAGATTATAAGTTGGATTACTATACTTTATTCAAATTATAGTCTTATTATTTTATACTCAACTAGCGGCTAGGTTTTACTAAATAACAGACGCCTAAACACCAATTTTCATATTACTAATATTAAAAATGTCATTCTTCTATACAAACTTGCAATCCTAACTTTACCCTCTGAAGGGTTAAATTTTTAAAAATGCCGTAATTACGTTTTTCACTGAAAAGCAGAATCCGATTTCCTTACTTCTAACTATAAAAATAACTTCCATCCCCTTTTCAACCCCCTTTAGGAGATTAAATTAATTCAAAATGCCTTACTTAGAGCTCACCAACGTTGCATAATGAACTTATGTGCAAAATATCATTCTACTAAAGATACCGGCTTAATCTGAGCGTAGTAAATACGTCAGTAATTTAAATGGTAAGAACGCGGGAATTCTAACCGATGATCGTGGGTTCAAACCCGGGCAAGTACCACTGAATTTTCATGTGCTTAATTTGCGATTATAATTCATCTCGTGCTTTACGGTGAAGGAAAACATCGTGAGGAAACCTGTATGTGTCTAATTTCACTGAAATTCTGCCACATGTGTATTCCACCAACCCGCATTGGAGCAGCGTGGTGGAATAAGCTCCAAACCGTCTCCTCAAAAAGAGGATAGGAGGCCTTTAGCCCAGCAGTGGGACATTCACAGGCTGTTACGGAATAATAATATAACAATAAAAATAAAACAAAATATGTTTCGATGCTCTTCCACTAGTTTTACATCGTTGTAATAAATTATGCAAAGGTATTTTTTTATATTCTAACGGTTCATTGGAATATTTATTTTGAATTGTGCTGGCTCGTGTCAATAATATTGACATTGTGATTCCATTTCACGGAACGATTTCGGACTTCATAACTATGACAGGACATTTATAAAATAAAATTAAAGTGGCCGTTACGTGACGTCCGGCGGAAATGAAACGTAATTGATGGTAATTATAAAAAAATATCATTTTAGAAAAGTAATCAATAAATATGTAATGTTTTCATTTTGAACGGACAAAAAAACCATCAACTCAATTGGTTTACAGGTGTTCGTAAGATGTTTCTCAAATAAACATGAATTGACTTAAACAATCAAGCTTATATAAAAAAGTATACATCCCACTGTTGGGCTATAGCCTCCTCTTCCAACGCTTTTGAGGAAAACAAATCATTCACCACGCGGCTTCAATGAGATGCTGATGGTGTAGCTGATTTCGATCCGACATATAAAAAGTCAGTTCCTCCTCATGAGCTTCAATTCTGAGCTAAAAACAATGTTTATAAGCCGGTAGGCAATGTAGCCAATTTATTTTTATTTCTTAATAATCTGTTAAAAGATTTCTATTCTCTTATCTGTAAGCACTTTAAAACGCATATTAATGTGCGTGAGCGAACATCACAGCTCTCGGTACACAGTAGGTTCTTACTGAGACTTCGAGCGTCAGACGAAAAAGCGTAAGATTTTGAGCTTCAGATAACGCCAGCGTATGATTTCGAGCTTCAAATGACGTCAGCGTAAGATTTCTTATTCACCCCATTTTTTTAATTCAAAACGGTTGAGCCGTCTCTTATATTATATATATATCTATATTAAATGATATTATACCTAGTGATGCAGGAATATGAACGTTCATTTGCCGATATTCGCCGACATCCCGATAACTTTAGGTCAAATTATTTGACACTAAGTATTAATCCTTATCAACGTTAATAACATATGAATTTCAAAACTTCTACTAAGAGCAGCATATCTAATTATTGAATGGCTTATCATAATTTTTTTATTTAATTCATTATTATTTTGTTACATTAGCATTTTATTTGTCAAAACTGTGTGTTGCTACTTCTGTTAACTATTATTAGGTATGCTTGCTTGTAGGTCTGTATATTGTATTTTTAATGTCAACATATTTTGTATCATGCTGTTGTTTTCCTTAAATAAATAAATAAATAATTAACAATATAAAAAAAACAATACATTATATAATAGAAGAACTATCAAGATTGCTACGAAACAGCGCTGTCGCTGTCGCTGTGTCGTAAACTCAAGAAGCCGATCGAGCCGTCCCCGTGAGTAAATACCTAATTTTGTAAAATGTAATTTTGTGATAGGCCTCTTAACTGATCAAGTGTAACGTGTAGCTGTCTAATTCGGATAGCACCGCGGTGTATGACATATTTACACTACATATCCTATACTAGCTACGTTCCCGGGTTCGCACGGAAAAAATAATGGTTTATGTGAAACTTTTATATCGTAAGACATACTATACCTTTTGGTATACGCTGATAATTTGTACTGTTGGTATATACAAATGTCATATATTTTTTTCCGATATCTTCAACAATCATTGTCATATTTCAGCCAATTTACACAAAATTTAATGAATTATTAATCATTACATAACCTAAACTATTCTCATGAATTACTCGTTTGGTTAGTGAAAACCTTACGAAACACAATTATGTAGTTTTTGAGTTTATCACGTTGAGACAGATAGACGCGGCGAGGAACTTTGTTTTATGTATATAATTTATATATGACGGAGATATTCAAAATTATATTATAAATTAATAAATAACTAAATAATTATTCCATTTGCACCGCCCATCTTATGGAATTATCGAACATTGACGATCAAACCGGAATAAGTCTGAAATAACTTTTAGGCTTGTACTTCAAATTTATTGATCTTAACACAGAATAAAAATATAGCAACATATATATTGTATTATACATTGTAGATAAAATTATCAGTTCAAGTGGTAATTGAAAGTAAAGAATCGTGTTGTAGTTTTTTTTTTATAAAATAGGAAGGTGACGTTGGCGCTATACGAAATATTAACAATCCCTTGCATCATCAATGCGCCATCGACCTTGGGAACTAAGATGTAATTTATCTTGTGCCTCTATTTACATTGACTCACTTATCCTTCAAACTGGAACACAATAAGACAAATTGTTGTTTGACGGTTGAATATAGTATAAGTGAGTGGTACCAATATAGATGAAATGCACAAAACCCATGCCTACAACCAAGTGAATAAATTCTATTAATAATTGTCATTATCTTTGTTAACAAATTAATTATCAGTGCTTTAGATACAAAAATATATACATAACTTATTTACTTTAATCAAATAGCATTTCCTTATTGTAAGACATAGGAACATATAGAAATAACAATTTCATACAACAGACGAGTTTTCCAACACAAATAATTGTTGTTCGGACAGGAAGACATATTGAATCAATTTGTTTGCTCGATTCTAACTCGGGACAGTTGGGGAATAAATCACAAATCACTATGAAATATTACGAACGACGTACCAGTGTGAGGTGATACCTTCATACAATATAAAAGTATATAACTGAGGGGTCATGGTAAATAGTTGACGCAACTTGAATAAAATTCAACAGAAAAGCGCCCATAAACTCAGGCCCATTCGTTTCGGAATATAGTTTAGTCTTTGCGGAAATAAATGTTGGAAATTCAATGAAAATATCGTTGATAGTATAAAAAAATGAACTCAAAAAGTTTATGCAATTTAGGGTAGCCTATAAAGGTGGTAGCTGGTAGACGCCAGGTGGTAGGGTGTCACTAGATACTCACCAACCAATTAATTAGTAATTCTCTGACATTAGTTTGGATGTTAAGTAATTAAATATAAATATATACAAGCCCAAGAAACACACAACCGAAATTAGTTCAAGCGCATGACCATTAATTTTTCAACAAAAAAATAAGTAACGTAAAAGTAGTTATTATTGGCTTGACCCGGAATTTCAAACTAGAATCACACCTTATAAGGTAACTACTAAATCAATGAGGCGCTTCCTCACTCCTTTTCTTTTAACTTGATACTACAAAAACAAAATGACTTAAGCTTGAGACGTATTTAAAGTTTATTTCGAAAATAGAGTTGATTTAGCTTATCAATTATATTTTAATTAACTCTATTTTCTTCAGTTCAATGCCAAGTCGTTGAAATTCTAATAACATTACGTCATAACTTTTTAAATGATTTTCAAATTAAAATTTCGATTATTACAATCATGAATAACTCTTTGCATTTCAAATATCGTCATTGTTTAAGCCCCAGTACAAGGAATGATTTCTAGTATTTCAAAGATTCCATTTAAAATATCTGATGAAAGCAAACCGAACAGTATTTTTTTTTTCAAAATTATTAATCTTACTTCACTGAATACAAATATAAAATGCTGTCATTCTTCGTAGAAGAATTCTGTAGAATATACAGGAAATATTGTGTCTGTCATCTTCAATAATATTCTATTTCGCTGGTGTCAATTATTTATATATTTTTTCTGTCATTTTTAATGAGTTATGTAGAACACGAAGATCTTAATCGAAGGCTTTGAGCCCAAATCCTGATAAACCTTCTAATGTTTCCTTACCTAAAATGTTTAATTTAATAGAAATTTCATGCTGTTGTTAAGGAAATCGTGAGGATTCCTACATGTATAGGAGCAGCAAGGTCAAATAAAGGTGCCCAATGCACAGGGCACATGTTGTAGCTTTACTCAAAAGTAAAATTTAAAAGTTTAACCCGTAAATTGTTGATTCTTGGATTGAATTATGTATCGAAAATCAATTTGATTAAACACATGGTTGTAAAATAACGAAATATGAAATCGAATTAAAAAAAGTAATATATCTGAACCAACTAGATCATTATCTTCAGAAATGAAACAAACACGGAATGGCGAACATTCCAAAGCTTACCCATTCATTCAGATATTGCACGAAAATAAACTGAAAAAATAATAGCGTACTTCACGCAGCAGAAGGTTTTTCCTCTCATTAGAAAAAAAAACATTCCGTAGCAAATAACTCATAAGCCTAAGGTTTGATAGTATGACTTTGTTCCTCATTTCATCCAGTGCCTTTTAGCATAAATAATATTAAATATCTCAGAGAAGTTGTCAAGTAATTAGGAATTTTATTTTCACCTGTTTTCGCATCTATTATACTTTTATAAAATAATTATTGAGTCATATAAAACCTAAAACTTTTCAGGAAATTACAAATTTTTAAAAAACGAAGATTTTTTGGAATTTCAATCAATACGTAAGAATAATATGAAAGAAAGAACTAAAATAAGACATACTACAATAGTGTGAATATATAAGTACGATAACTTTTGAAATATAAATGGGGTTTTACACAAATAAATTCTCTATTATATTTCTATCCATTATATTTTCTACAAAGAAATAAAAACAGAAGTCTAATTTCAAATTACTTTCTTTTTTAAGTTATTGTGGTTCTTTGAAAATTACCACAAGTAAAATAACAATTATTTTTGTTTTCGTCTGTCTTTACAGATAAAACTACAGTCACGGGGCTTAGCGAAGTATTTCAAGATTCTGTTTAGTACGTATTTCATTAAAATGTATCATGTAGGCAATTATAACAACTGAAATTATTTTAAGCCCGCAGTTCTCAGCGGTATATAATATATTTTATATTAAATTTCAAATGTCCTTGATGACAAAAAGTAATTGAAATAAATTATAAAGTTGATTAAATAATTATTCAGTAAAAAGTCACAGGATCGCCTTAACCAAAGGCTGAATCTTGACGCAAAACAAATGGAATTTGATCGATTATGAATATTCCAATATTCTCGGCCTTAGAATATCCCAACTTTAAATTCCCTGATCGACTCCGAGGAAATGAATTCCACTTCGGCCTAATGAAAATTCTTTGATACTTCTCCTTAATCTCGAAATTTCTAACTTCGAGACGAATTTTACTATTTGAATAAATTCAACAAAATTGAAAAAGAAAATATGTTCGCTTGTATTACTCTGTAGAAATCAACGTATTTTAATTTAATTAAATTAAAATAATTAAATTTTATTCTCTTGATCGTCGTTCATCTTTGTTCGTCATCTTTCTAATTAAATCTGTGACATATCCCCATATCTTTTAATATTCCACTGCCGGTCAAAGGCCTCCTCTCGTCTTAAGAAGGGTTTTGAACTTATTCCATCACGCTGCTTAAATGCGGCTTGGATAATTAAATTAAAATTTAATTAAATTAAAATAATTAAATTTTATTCTCTTGATCGTCGTTCATCTTTGTTCGTCATCTTTCTAATTAAATCTGTGACATATCCCCATATCTTTTAATATTCCACTGCCGGTCAAAGGCCTCCTCTCGTCTTAAGAAGGGTTTTGAACTTATTCCATCACGCTGCTTAAATGCGGCTTGGATACACTTGTGACACATTCCGGTTTCCTTACGATATTTTCGTTTACCGCGGAATGTAAGACGCACAAACTAATTACATGACTACTCATTGGTGCTTGCTCAGGTTTGAACCCACTTCCACCACCTGGATAAACCACTGGATAATCTCACTTCTCTGTTATTATAATTCTCTTAAAACAAAAGCTAAAAATCACGTTTGAAAGTCATTCCCTCCATTTAATTTGGAAAAACAATTTGCATCCGAGTGTTTCGAACATTGAGACCAAAATAAAACGTTTGGTAAAATTCAATGAATTCGAAGACACAGCGGGAGGATCGCATGATAAGACCGAGACGTTGTTATTTTCTGTATCTCATTTCACTTCATTTACTTTGTTTTGTAAAAAAGTTTTCAAAAGTACGCGTTGTTTATTCAGCTCTCAAAATGCTTTGGTGATTTCCGTATGACAGTTCTTATTTATTTCGAAGCACCATTCATTACTTGTTCGGATGTATGAGTTTAACATTGCTTTCAATAATTATAATTGTTCAAATTCTTGATGAAAAAATTTTGATTTTATTGAAAACATAACAATTATTCACATTACGCTCAGATTTCAATTAATTAAAAATTACTTTTATAAAACCATGACTGTGGAAAGGTAGCAAGAATGCTAGCAGAAATTCTCTTTGCAAATCCCTCTTGTCACTAGTCAATATAAAAATACGTAGTGTTGAAAAATTCTGTTATATAATATTTGATCTATAATATTATTATGCAATAGTATTTGAACAAGCAATATCTTACTTTTATAGCTATCGACCCTATATTGGAAAATAAACTCAAAACGAATATACGTTTTGTGCAAAATCTGTAGATTAATTCCATTTGTCTATTAAAAAATATATTTTCTGGTTCTTTAGCTATTAAAGTACGTCATCGTATAAAACCTCTTTGCTAAATCGAACAAAAAAAGAAGCTATTTACATGCAGATAGTTGAGAAACAAAGATAAAGTCTACACTATACGTTCACTAAAGACCGTTTAAAATATTCATACACTCCCGCAAGACATTCTAATATAACAAGGATTCTGGAGAAACGTATTGTCGTCGTGTTGAAACATTTTAAAGTGACCTACATACATTCAAGAGCAATTCAACTTGTTCTAATGCGGGATATGTTTTGACTTGAAATATTCCTTTATAGAATACACTATTCTGTATTCGGTGTGCAGTTTGCCGAATGAAATAATATTTGAAAATTTGATATTTTAAAGATTTTAAGAGAATAATGATTTTTTATTAACATTAAACTTAAGTCGTATCTGAACTTAAACTCTCACCTTTTCGGTATTGAATGAGGTCTTAACTACCGAAACCTTTTATATCATGCATATACGCGCAAAAGCAACCTTTGCGTCATTTTTTGTATAATCTTTATTCTCAAATACATATAAATATTTCAAACATATTATAAAAATATGATGTTTCGGCAGCGTCACAGGCAGTGTCGTGCGTCATGAAATAAGTTCAATTTGAGGAATCCACTTGTTTTATATTTTCAAACTAGTTTTCGACCGCGTTTGAGGGGAGGAGGGCAGTATTTGGAAACTTATGGCCTTTCTGTATCCTTGACAACGTGTATGCAAAATTTCATAATGATTGTTTGAGTATTTAAGCCTTAGTAGCGTAACAAACAAAAATTTTGTAAAGTACAACGTTACTAATGTAAGGATTAAAATGAAACCGACAAATAATGTCGTAAGCTCGGATTACTTCCACATTGTGAACATTTTAATAACTGGCCAAATCTCCCATTATAACAAAATAAAACCTAAAATAAATTCACTCTTTTGCGATACATTTAGGGTATTCTTAATATTCGGATTTTAGGGTTATATAGCATGCGACCATGACTATTCTCTGATCTTTTATATTTAACAATAGTACAGTACAGTACAGTAACAGCCTGTGAATGTCCACTACTGGGCTAAGGCATCCTTTCCCATTTTGAGGAGGAGGTTTGGAGCTTATTCCACCACGCGGCTCCAATGCGGGTGGCTGGAATACACATGTGGCAGAATTTCAGTGAAATTAGACACATGCAGGTTTCCTCACGATGTTTTCCTTCACCGTCAAGCACGAGATGAATTATAATCACAAATTAAAATTCAGTGGTGCCTTTTCGAGATTGAACCCATGATCATCGGTTAAGATTCCCGCGTTCTTACCACTCGGGCCATCTCGGCTTATTTTTAACAATATATAAGGATATCATATGTATATATATATATATATTATATATATAAATGTATAAATTGTTTAAGTATTAAATGTAAATATTTGAATAGTTTGTAGACTGAAATTTACTAGCAGAATATTTTATTTTTCTTTACTCTTCAGTGTGCGATTGCTTCCATAGTCAGATTTTAGTAAAAATAAAGTAAAGTAACAGAGATCGTATTGGATTACTGAAAAAGAACTCGCTTCGCTGTTGACATCAAATCACATGCAAAAAAAATGTACCTAAATTGAATTTAATTATTATAGCAAGTGTTATACTTGAAGTTAAATACATACAAAATAAATATTTATCATTCAAACTTAAAGTTACTTTCGAAGTTAAATATTAAGTAAAAACATCCTTTGTACTTCGAAATAAGTTATTTCATTCTAGGTTATATTTTTTCAAACCCCAAGAGAGCTCGTTTTATAAAAATGAGCTATATTTCCTTACTTACTTTATATTTTTAAACTTAAGGGCCGTGATAGCCCAGTAATCAAAGTTCAAATCCGGAAAAGCATAACTGGGTTTTCATTTGGTTTTTTCTGTCTTAATCTTAATCTCGTGCTCGTTAAAAAAAGCCTCGTGGGGTAACATGTATGTGTGTGATAAAATGCTGGCATTAATGTAATCACAATTCTCATATTTTAATTCCGTAGAACCTCGACGAATTGGATAACGGGTAACTTTGGATGGTTTCAGATTACACTTTAATACTGCATTAATTATTTTTTTATAATATTGTAGTAAATCAATACTTTTATGGCTAGGTAGGCGGAAGAGAAAATGGCCCACCTCGTGGTAAGTAATCTCCACCACCTCCAGCCATTGGTGCCGAAAGATATATTACCCATTCCTTACATTGCCAATGCACCACCAACTTTGGGAACTCAGATGTGATGTCCCTTGAGCCTGAAGTTTCACTAGCTCACTCACTCTTCCAATCGGAACACAACGATACTGCGTATTACTATTTGACGGTAGAATATTTCATGAGTGGGTGGTACTTACCCAGACAGACCAAGTGAAAAATAAAGAATATTAACAAATAAATAAAAAAAAAAACGATTTGATTCCTTAGGAAACATCTCTTATAAATTTGTTAAGTAAAATTCTTGGAATAATATTCTCGGATTACACTTTGTGTGAGGACAGCCGGCATTATTAAGAAAATACAATATAATGTATTTAACAATTTGTATTTCTATTTATAGTATTCCATATAATGTTAAATTATGTTTTTCCACAAAAAAAACATAATTTAACATTATACGTTTTTCTGTTATATACAGTAATGTTATATATACAGTATTATGACTCGGCTCTGTCCTTGAAATAAGTAGCTACAGCCACGCTTAATTATTTATATTAAACTTTGATATGTAATATTATGTTTTTTGGTACTTACGGTGAATGAAATACATGAAAGGTAGGACTGGGCCAAGGTATATATTATATAGTGTTTTAAAAAAAGTGGCTTTCAAAGAAGTGACGGCATATGTGAAACGTCGAATCTGATGTTTAGTAAAGAAAATTATAATTAAAAAAAAAGAACAATAATGTAACAATAATGTAATGTAAATAAATATGGAGCGAAATGAATACAAATACTTCTCTTATCATTTCAATAATATATAGGTACGAAGTAGGTATATGTTTGACATTTAGCAAATAAGATTAACCATACGAAACAATGTAGGTTCAGCTTCATTGTTTCGTATGGTTTTTGGATACATAATGAAAATTTGCCATATATTTATCCAACCTAAAACGGAACTTAGTGGCTTAATACAATCGACTCAAAAAAGAGACTTTATCCCAGCATTGTGACACTTATTGGTCGCTTATGAATAAATATTTTTTTTATATAAACGAGATGGTAGATACTTGCCTTTCACGCTGAAGGTTGTGGGTTCGATTCCTACCCAGGACAGACATTTGTGTGCATGAACATGTCTGTTTGTCCTGTCCTGAGTCTGGGTGTAATTATCTATATAAGTACGTATTTACAAAAGAAAAATAGTATATGTAGTATATCAGTTGTCTGGTTTCCATAGCACAAGCTTTGTACAAGCTTAATTTGGGATCATATGGCCGTGTGTGAAAAATGTCCCAGGATATTATTATTATTAAACTTAAAAGTTCAAGCTTTTAATACAAGACGTCATATAGTTTTGTCGCAGGTCGTTGAGGTAAGAGAATACCACGACTGACATTCCAATTACCCAGTCGCGATTTGCAACGGTCTGTTCGCGATGCGACTCATTTATTTACAGAGAAATGAGAGGCAAGAAATAATTGGTTCGCTACTGAAGTTATCGTTGATTTTTTATTGTAACCATTCAGTGTCTGACATTTTCTTTGTTTCATATTATTAATGTTACGGTGGTTTTTTCGCTTTTTATTTTTAATTGAAATTATTTATTAATATCTCGGCTAAGCAACAGCAACAGCTAACAAAACATTTATTTAAATTAAAAAATACTTTTCACTTTGTTAGATTTTTTATAAGACAAACAAAGGAGTCATATTATATAAATTGATTTCTATTCGTTTTCATCTAAATAATAATATTATTTATTTACTTATCCAAGTAATAGAGACTCAATGACAAAATCATAATAAAAATAATAAATAAAAGCATACGCATGCTTTTTTCTCTGTTAGAACCATTTAACAAAAGAATACATAGCTTGAATCTGTACATCTATGTTTGTTAATATACATTGCCATTTAAGGTTACATAATTGAGATATATGCTCACAGTCAATTGAGATATTTACAACTCTTGCTTTATATTTGAGTAAAGGTTATAAATATTATTGTATATTGAAGTAACTTTTGTAATTGATTTCAATAATACGTTCAACCTCTGCATATATTATTTCGTTGAAATGTTCCGGTACTACAGCAGCATTATTATTATTTTATTTTTTATAGAATAGAAAGGCGGACGAGCATATGGGCCCACCCGATGGTAAGTGGTCACCAACGCCCTCAGACATTGGCATTGTAAGAAATATCAGCCATCGCTTACATAGCCAATGCGCCACCAACCTTGGGAACTAAGATTTTATGTCCATTGTGCCTGTAATTACACTGAAGTGTGTAAAGCTGTGTTCCGGTTTGAAGGATGAGTGAGCACTCATCCTTCAAACCGGAACACAGCAATATCAAGTACTGCTGTTTTGCGGTAGAATATCTGATGAGTGGGTGGTACCTACCCAGATGTGCTTGCACAAAGCCCTACCACCAGTAATAATAGTATCTAAACCGCCATGCTTATATTTTATAAAAAGAGCATATTCCTCAACACTGCGGGCATCACTTACATCGAATTTGTAGAATTCAGGCTCTAGGCCTTCCTGTTTTAACTTATAGTATATAAGTTAAAACAGGAAGGCCTAGAGCCTGAGGACATCAAATCACATGCAAAAAAAATGTACCTAAATTGAATTTAATTATTATAGCAAGTGTTATACTTGAAGTTAAATACATACAAAATAAATATTTATCATTCAAACTTAAAGTTACTTTCGAAGTTAAATATTAAGTAAAAACATCCTTTGTACTTCGAAATAAGTTATTTCATTCTAGGTTATATTTTTTCAAACCCCAAGAGAGCTCGTTTTATAAAAATGAGCTATATTTCCTTACTTACTTTATATTTTTAAACTTAAGGGCTGTGATAGCCCAGTAATCAAAGTTCAAATCCGGAAAAGCATAACTGGGTTTTCATTTGGTTTTTTCTGTCTTAATCTTAATCTCGTGCTCGTTAAAAAAAGCCTCGTGGGGTAACATGTATGTGTGTGATAAAATGCTGGCATTAATGTAATCACAATTCTCATATTTTAATTCCGTAGAACCTCGACAAATTGGATAACGGGTAACTTTGGATGGTTTCAGATTACACTTTAATACTGCATTAATTATTTTTTTATAATATTGTAGTAAATCAATACTTTTATGGCTAGGTAGGCGGAAGAGAAAATGGCCCACCTCGTGGTAAGTAATCTCCACCACCTCCAGCCATTGGTGCCGAAAGATATATTACCCATTCCTTACATTGCCAATGCACCACCAACTTTGGGAACTCAGATGTGATGTCCCTTGTGCCTGAAGTTTCACTAGCTCACTCACCCTTCCAATCGGAACACAACGATACTGCGTATTACTATTTGACGGTAGAATATTTCATGAGTGGGTGGTACTTACCCGGACAGGCCCTACCACCAAGTGAAAAATAAAGAATATTAACAAATAAATAAAAAAAACGATTTGATTCCTTAGGAAACATCTCTTATAAATTTGTTAAGTAAAATTCTTGGAATAATATTCTCGAATTACACTTTGTGTGAGGACAGCCGGCATTATTAAGAAAATACAATATAATGTATTTAACAATTTGTATTTCTATTTATAGTATTCCATATAATGTTAAATTATGTTTTTCCACAAAAAAACATAATTTAACATTATACGTTTTTCTGTTATATACAGTAATGTTATATATACAGTATTATGACTCGGCTCTGTCCTTGAAATAAGTAGCTACAGCCACGCTTAATTATTTATATTAAACTTTGATATGTAATATTATGTTTTTTGGTACTTACGGTGAATGAAATACATGATAGGTAGGACTGTGCCAAGGTATATATTATATAGTGTTTTAAAAAAAGTGGCTTTCAAAGAAGTGACGGCATATGTGAAACGTCGAATCTGATGTTTAGTAAAGAAAATTATAATTAAAAAAAAAGAACAATAATGTAACAATAATGTAATGTAAATAAATATGGAGCGAAATGAATACAAATACTTCTCTTATCATTTCAATAATATATAGGTACGAAGTAGGTATATGTTTGACATTTAGCAAATAAGATTAACCATACGAAACAATGTAGGTTCAGCTTCATTGTTTCGTATGGTTTTTGGATACATAATGAAAATTTGCCATATATTTATCCAACCTAAAACGGAACTTAGTGGCTTAATACAATCGACTCAAAAAAGAGACTTTATCCCAGCATTGTGACACTTATGGGTCGCTTATGAATAAATATTTTTTTTATATAAACGAGATGGTAGATACTTGCCTTTCACGCTGAAGGTTGTGGGTTCGATTCCTACCCAGGACAGACATTTGTGTGCATGAACATGTCTGTTTGTCCTGTCCTGAGTCTGGGTGTAATTATCTATATAAGTACGTATTTACAAAAGAAAAATAGTATATGTAGTATATCAGTTGTCTGGTTTCCATAGCACAAGCTTTGTACAAGCTTAATTTGGGATCATATGGCCGTGTGTGAAAAATGTCCCAGGATATTATTATTATTAAACTTAAAAGTTCAAGCTTTTAATACAAGACGTCATATAGTTTTGTCGCAGGTCGTTGAGGTAAGAGAATACCACGACTGACATTCCAATTACCCAGTCGCGATTTGCAACGGTCTGTTCGCGATGCGACTCATTTATTTACAGAGAAATGAGAGGCAAGAAATAATTGGTTCGCTACTGAAGTTATCGTTGATTTTTTATTGTAACCATTCAGTGTCTGACATTTTCTTTGTTTCATATTATTAATGTTACGGTGGTTTTTTCGCTTTTTATTTTTAATTGAAATTATTTATTAATATCTCGGCTAAGCAACAGCAACAGCTAACAAAACATTTATTTAAATTAAAAAATACTTTTCACTTTGTTAGATTTTTTATAAGACAAACAAAGGAGTCATATTATATAAATTGATTTCTATTCGTTTTCATCTAAATAATAATATTATTTATTTACTTATCCAAGTAATAGAGACTCAATGACAAAATCATAATAAAAATAATAAATAAAAGCATACGCATGCTTTTTTCTCTGTTAGAACCATTTAACAAAAGAATACATAGCTTGCATCTGTACATCTATGTTTGTTAATATACATTGCCATTTAAGGTTACATAATTGAGATATATGCTCACAGTCAATTGAGATATTTACAACTCTTGCTTTATATTTGAGTAAAGGTTATAAATATTATTGTATATTGAAGTAACTTTTGTAATTGATTACAATAATACGTACAACCTCTGCATATATTATTTCGTTGAAATGTTCCGGTACTACAGCAGCATTATTATTATTTTATTTTTTATAGAATAGAAAGGCGGACGAGCATATGGGCCCACCCGATGGTAAGTGGTCACCAACGCCCTCAGACATTGGCATTGTAAGAAATATCAGCCATCGCTTACATAGCCAATGCGCCACCAACCTTGGGAACTAAGATTTTATGTCCATTGTGCCTGTAATTACACTGAAGTGTGTAAAGCTGTGTTCCGGTTTGAAGGATGAGTGAGCACTCATCCTTCAAACCGGAACACAGCAATATCAAGTACTGCTGTTTTGCGGTAGAATATCTGATGAGTGGGTGGTACCTACCCAGATGTGCTTGCACAAAGCCCTACCACCAGTAATAATAGTATCTAAACCGCCATGCTTATATTTTATAAAAAGAGCATATTCCTCAACACTGCGGGCATCACTTACATCGAATTTGTAGAATTCAGGCTCTAGGCCTTCCTGTTTTAACTTATATACTGCTTGTAATTCTTTTCGAAAATCTCTCGCCGTTAAATACACAACAACGATTCCACGTTTACAAAGCTCCTTTACAGTATCATATCCAATTCCTATCTTGGAACCAGAAGCAATGGCTATTTTATCAGTCATACTTGATGAACGCTCTGTTATGAAATTAACTTTTTCTTAAACTTTCCTTATATATGTGTTGATCTCATAATTGAGTCGTAGCCATGTCAGTGTGATTGTTATGAAGTATTGATTATATCGAATGATTATATCTAAATAATTGTATTTAAATATAGTTGCAGCCGAGATGGCCGAGTGATAAGAACGCGTGAATCTTAGCCGATCGTGGGTTCAAACCTGGGCAAGCACTACTGACTTTTCATGTACTTAATTTGTGATTTGTTATTATAATTTATCTGTATGTGTCTAATTTCATTGAAATTTTGCCACATGTGTATTCCACCAATTCGCATTGGAGCTACGTGGTGGAATAAGCTCCAAACCTCAAAATGGAGAGGAGGCCTTTAGCCCAGCAGTGGGACATTCACAGGCTGTTATGGTTACGGTAAATATAGTTTCACAGTATAGTGTAACTACATATTAAATATATATATTTTCATTTAAAGCAAAATTTTTCACGGCTATCTTCGACTTCAGTACTCATCCTTTAGTTCCAGTAAGGGATTATCGTAATTTTTATTATATTAGGTATTTCATCATTTAAAAATATAGGAAACCATAATATATCATGATCAGAAGGGCTTGCACAAAACTCGACCACCAAGTGGATATGATCATAGGCATATAAATTAAATAGTTTAACATGATTCTTGCCGCTGACACAATAAATGCGTTCCATTTAACTCACATTGAACCTAAACAACGACCATTGATATAATAAGAGTATATAAAAAACCAGTAATATTAATATTACTTGAAAAGTTTATCTTATTTAATATTATATTTAACAATGTAACTTATTAACACAGAAACTGTTCTTTAACGTAATAATTCGATTACCGTGGCGAATTACTTCATTAATCTAACTCATTGGGTGGAACTTGGTAATATTTTTCCTTACGTGGCGAGCTCTTGGCCTTTCCTCGTAAGCGCTGCTACACAAAGTTATCATTGAGTGTATTTCGCTTTCGCAAACGAATTACATGGAAATACACAGCTATATAAATTGCACTTTAACGCTTATTTTTAACTTAATGTGACAATAAATTCCGTTTTTAATTTTCTCGAGATAAGAACTCTGAACTCAAATTCATATAGATTAAGTTATCAAATTAACTTAAATCAAGCCAAGCACCACAGATAATTAAGTTCTGGTGCCTTTTAACTGATATATTGACAAACACACATTAGTTTTTCATTTAATTCAGAGACTTGTAAATGATAGGACAATATTAAGAAAATATTAAAAATGCAAATTAATATGATATTAATAAACTGTAATTTGTATAAGTTACGTCAAAATATTTTGCCAAGTTTGCCCAGGTTTTGGCTTATAAAATGACGACTCATTCGTAAGTGTAAGAGTCCACTTAAAAAAGTAACTTTTGATTTTTGATTTTGTCATGTTTGTATACATCAATAATACATTCAAAATATAAATAAATCACTAGCCTAAGTCATTTAATATAAATTATTTTATTAAAGTTGATATTTTTGTGGCTAATAAATCTTTGAAATGTGAGTGAAATGCGAATATATGTATTGTGTTTCAACGTAACTGATACCTACATACCTATGTAAACGCGACGTCCTTGTTCCAAAGACATTCCCGCGAATTTCTGTTTCATTATTATTGTACGGAGCCGAAGACACCCGAAAACTTCCGATGTTGTATATGAAACATGAAAGTTTGATGAGATCACGCGGTTACCGGTTACCCTATCGACGTATTGCAACGTTTTATTGAGTTTTACTAGTTGAATTCGTGGACTGAGCAAAATTCGCATTGCGTAATTTTGTAATGAAAGTGTACCCTATTCCAATGAACATGGAGTAAAGATAAACAAACCTTACACTTACATATTCAATGCGATTCGCTAAAAGTCCTGCTGTATTATACACTAGAAACAAATTTACCTTTACTTATAATACAACACTATTCCACTTAAAAAATAAACACTTAAAATTAAAATCGCCATTTTCTCATGAATCCATAATGAATATCATAGATAATTCAAGATCTTGTCCAATGATATTACTCCTCTTGTGGAAGGAATAGACTATTGATAGAAGTAAATAGTTAATAAATTATTCCATTTATGTTATACTATTAAAATAAAATACAATACAATATTTTAATAGTCGAGGTGGCCCAATGGTTAGAAAGCGTGAATGTAAAAATAACTAATATAATAATGTAAAATGATGATCGTGGATTCAAACCCGGGCAAGCACACTTGAATCTTCATGCTCTTAATTTGTATTTATAATTGATCTCGTGCTTGACGATGAAGGAAAACATTATAAGGAAACCTGCATGTGTCTAATTTAGCCGAAATTCTGCCACATGTGTATTCTACCAACCCGCTTTGGAGCAGCGTGGTGGAATTAGCTCCCAACTTTTTCCTCAAAAAAGGGAGGAGGCCTTAGCACAGCAGTGGGCCAATCACAGGCCAATCACTTTACCATAATTTAAATTGTTTTTTTTTTTATTGTATAGGTAGGCGGACGAGCATATGGGCCACCTGATAATAAGCGGCCACTAACGCCCGCAGACAACAACAACAACCATAGACATTGGCATTGTAAGAAATGTTAACCATCGCTTACAACGCCAATGCGCCACTAACCTTGGGAACTGAGATGTTATGCTATGATGATGTTTAAGTATGAAAAAAAATATGGCTGTTTTTTTTTGCTGTGGCTATCTATATATATGATTATCCAAAAAAATATATCGGATTGAATCAAACAAACGGCTAATTGTGGAAAATATCGCCATGTAGTGTTTATTGCATACAACGATTTAAAAACATTTTAAAATTTCCAAAAATATACTAAAACTGTTACAAAAGTAAAATACAATTAATTATCAATAACAAATAAAAATTTGCCGTGTGGTGACGGCGACGAATATCACCACCCCATCTCATCCCGTGGGGGGCGTAGAAGTCGACCCGAGGGAATATACACCAGAGAACGGGCAGCAGCGTCTCTCTGAGTACTATGACTAACTTACTGCGATCGCCAACCCGTCTGCCAAGCGTGGCGATTATGGCATATCCCCTCATGATTCGCGCAACTAAACCACGGCCCCTAGTCCCCGGCAGCCCTGCTATTCCTAGCCTTGGTAACAGCTGTGGTAACGGCGGGGCAGGGGGTGCTAAGAATCCCCGGCAGATTTCGTGTTACCAACACCGACGACCTCTGGCCCTGGCAACATATAACACGCGTACACTGCGGACCGACGAGAAGATCATCGAACTGGAGGAAGAATTGAGCAGGTTACACTGGGATATCGTCGGATTATCCGAAGTCCGAAGACAGGGGGAGGATACGATGATCCTGAAATCCGGTAACCTTCTCTATTTCCGAGAGGGCGATCAACTGTCTCAAGGTGGTGTCGGGTTCATAGTCCACAAGTACCTCGTTAACAACGTTGTGAAAATCGAGAGTGTGTCGGCTAGGGTGGCGTACCTTATACTCAGAATCACCAAGCGGTATTCTTTGAAGGTCATACAGGTATACGCGCCGACTTCGACACACTCCGACGATGAGGTTGAGGTCATGTATGAGGATTTATCTAAAGCCATACATACCAACAAGACTCATTTCACTGTTGTAATGGGGGACTTCAACGCGAAGCTGGGCAAACGATTCGGTGATGAGTTAAAGGTGGGACCTCATGGAATTGGAGACCGCAACACTCGGGGCCAGATGTTGGCCGACTTTATGGAGAAGGAGGGACTCTTTATGATGAACTCCTTTTTCAAGAAGCCAGGTCAGCGTAAATGGACCTGGGTGAGCCCTGATGGGAAAACCAAGAATGAGATAGACTTCATCTTGTCGACGAGAAGACAAATATTTAATGACGTCTCCGTGATCAATGCAGTCAAAACTGGGAGCGATCACAGACTCGTAAGATGCTCGTTAAATATCAATGTTAAACTCCAGAGGTCCCGACTGATGAAGTCTACGCTCCGACCATCACCTCTTCAAATCCGAAATCCCGAAGCCTTTCAGCTCGAACTCCAAAACCGATTCGATTGCCTAGCAGACTGCGAGGAAGTGGACACATACAACGACAGGCTTGTGGAAACTGTCCGTACGGCTGGGTCTAAGACCTTCAAGACCAGCCGTACAAAAGGAACCAAAAAGATCTCTGCCTCTACCCTACGGCTTATGGAGGAAAGACGGAAAATGATTCTGACGTCCCCAGCTGATGCTGCCGGCTATCGGCTGATCAACAGACGGATTTCAAAGTCTCTAACTCGCGACACTCGCCAATTTAATACAATGCGCATTAAAGAGGCCATCGAGCGGAACAAAGGCTCTAAAGTGTTCGCCAGAGATCTGTCTGTTGGTCAGAGTCAACTGACAAGGCTGAAAACTGAGGATGGCAGAATAGTCACGTCAAGATCTGAGCTGTTGGAAGAGGTTGAGAAGTTCTACGGTCAGCTGTACACGACAGCTCAATCACCTGTCAGTAGTCATGCTGCAGATCCCAGAGCAAGACTAACCCGACACTACACTGAAGATTTTCAGGACGTCAGTCTTTTCGAGATTAGAATGGCTCTCGGACAACTCAAAAACAACAAGGCACCTGGTGATGATGGTATTACAGCCGAGCTTCTGAAGGCGGGTGGTACACCGATCCTCAGGGCTCTTCAGAGGCTTTTTAACTCCGTCATTGCCAAAGGTCAAACGCCAAAAGCATGGCACAGAGGTGTGGTGGTACTTTTCTTTAAGAAGGGTGATAAAACCCTTCTGAAGAATTACAGGCCCATCTCACTGCTGAGTCATGTTTACAAGTTGTTTTCGAGAGTCATTACGAATCGTCTCGAGCAAAGACTTGACGACTTCCAGCCACCCGAACAAGCCGGATTCCGGAAAGGCTTTAGCACCATAGACCACATACATACGCTGCGGCAAGTTATACAGAAGACTGAGGAGTATAACCAGCCACTTTGCTTAGCGTTTGTGGACTATGAGAAAGCCTTTGATTCGATCGAAACCTGGGCCGTGCTGAATTCTCTTCAAAGGTGCCAAATTGATTATCGGTATATCAGGGTGTTAAAGTGCTTGTACGAGAACGCCACCATGTCGATCCGACTCCAGGATCAGAACTCAAAACCTATCCAACTGCAGAGAGGTGTAAGACAGGGAGACGTGATATCTCCGAAACTGTTTACCGCTGCATTGGAAGATGTTTTCAAGCTTCTGGACTGGAACGGACTTGGCATCAATATTAACGGCGAGTACATCACTCATCTTCGATTTGCCGATGACATTGTAATTATGGCTGAGACCTTGGAAGACCTCGGCACTATGCTCGATGACCTCAGCAGGGTTTCCCAACAAGTGGGTCTAAAAATGAACATGGACAAGACGAAAATCATGTCGAACATCCATGTTGCACCCACTCAAGTCAAGGTTGGAAATTCTGCACTCGAAGTTGTAGACAACTATGTCTACCTAGGTCAGACCATCCAACTAGGTAGGTCCAACTTCGAGAAAGAGGTCAATCGTCGAATTCAACTCGGCTGGGCAGCGTTCGGGAAGCTACACGATATCTTCTCATCCCAAATACCGCAGTGTCTCAAGTCGAAAGTCTTCGACCAGTGTGTGTTGCCAGTGATGACTTATGGATCAGAGACGTGGTCGCTCACAATGGGCCTCATAAGAAGGCTCAAGGTCACTCAAAGGGCAATGGAGAGGGCTATGCTCGGAGTTTCTCTGCGAGATCGAATCAGAAATGATGAAATCCGCAGGCGAACCAAAGTAACCGACATAGCCCGAAGAATTGCTAAATTGAAGTGGCAGTGGGCGGGGCACATTGCTCGCAGAACCGACGGCCGCTGGGGCAGAAAGGTTCTCGAGTGGCGACCACGAACCGGAAGACGCAGCGTGGGCAGGCCCCCTACAAGGTGGACCGACGACTTAGAACGAGTCGCGGGAAGCCGTTGGATGCGGGCAGCGCAAGATCGGCTAACGTGGAAATCCTTGGGGGAGGCCTTTGTCCAGCAGTGGACGTCTTTCGGCTGGTGATGAATTATCAATTACATTAATCTATTAGTTAGAACACTTTACGTTCAGCTTAGTTACTATTTCAAGGGCTGTACAAAGTATCATGACCTACCCTTTAACCCGTAAAGTAGAGCACTAGGAATCTAGGCAAATTGCTTGTATCTATTTAATCGGTTTTCGTGACTAGGCCACATATCGGAAGCGATAGAATTCGATTCCGTAGAAAATATGACACAATCTTTGATTTGAATACTATCTGGTTACTTTTATAGAATCGAAACAATATTATAAAGATATTTAATTGTTTATTTCGAAAGCTATATAATTTAAGTTTAAAAAAAGGAGACAAATTTTTCAAGAAAAATACATTGCTATAATTTTATTATAGGCGTTAAAGAATCTAAATCGTTACAATACAAACACTGTAAAAGTAAGATATAAAAATTCTAAAGTTTATATTAATTAAGAACACAAAGAAAACTATAAAGTAAATTAATTCTTTCCAACACTCCATGAAACCGAGTATTTTAAAGTAGCTCTTTTAAACGGAATAATTTCTCAAGCGTCAAGACGCTTCGGTTTCGCCTTATCGCGTACAAACAATTTATTTCATCCGGAAACTTGAAAGAGAAATTAAAGAAAGGAATTAAAAATATTTTAGTGTCAAAGCTTACCTTAGGAACAATTTAATTTTTGGTCTCACGTCTCAAGTCAAAATTAATTTATGATATAAATTTATTTATTTGTATTATTATAAACAACCCGTTTTGATGTCATTTTAATCTTTTAAAAAACTGGACAACGTCATATACATTGCATTACGTGCTATAATCTTTAATAAAACACTTTTTGCGTATGTTAAATACCTACTTATATAAAATAGATTTCCTTAATGCTTCAATTATTAGACGGCACCATATAAAATAACCGTTATATTTCCGCCATAGCATCCTTCACCACTGGAATTAATTTCATCCACTCCACGTGAATATTTTTCATCCCGTTAATATGCGTGCGTCAAGATCGTACTTTCCGCGTACGTACAGGTTGTGGATTGATCTTCCTTCTCCTCCTTCCGAGTTCTCCCGGAGAGATGTTATATGAAAGTTTTCAAACATCCAGTAAACAGGTTCATTGGATCGGCTACGCATCAGCATCTCGCCTTATGTTACAGGTGTGTACGTGCGACGGTAACCACTTACCATCAGGTGAGCCTTTGCTCCTCAAAACAATAACAAAAATATATTTTTTTATCACTTGAAATGGACGTTAACATCGTGACCTTGGCTTACAAAATATCCATGAGCTAAAACGTGCGGTTTCCTCAATAATTCTTGTAATATCTTCATGAATTCTTAAATACTTACGCTCTCTTTTACACACGTAACTAGCTACCTGTGTTTGTGACGTCGGTAGCGTACCGCTCTCGCAATACGAAGTAAGTCTATGGCGATTCGAAAAAAAAATAACGCATCATTATTACAGCTTACTACACAAATAAAAATATGTATAGAATTATTGAAATGTATATAAAACAAAGGAATTTTTCCTTTCCAATTTATATAAATAGAATAATTGACAAACAATAAAAATAGTAATATCATAAGTAATGTATTGTTTGGTCAAAGGCAGGTATGATATATCTTTATTATCAAATGATGTGACTTTTTGTAATGTCTGTTTGAAAAAGCTACTAAACATAATATATTGATATGTACATAAATCTTATACCAGATGATGCAGCGGGTTTCGCAAAAGTTTTTTAGTATATTGTTAGGAATATCTTACAAAGGGGCGGGGCCTAGCGGCTCGACTTGATCACGTGATGGTCATCGTGGTGGGGACTGGCCCTGCCGAGCTCTTCGGCCGGCCAGGCTGGCGTTACGACACGTCTGCTTGGACTCTCGGTTGTGGAGGATATCTCATAAATAATGCTTCAATTGCTCAGTCTTGATTCCTTTGTTTTATTTTTGTGTATAAGATATACGTGTCCGATATACGTTCAATTTATTGTTGTATAGTTGTTTTGATTTATCTTTAAAAATCCATTTAAATCCTGATTCGTCGATTCGACCAATCAGGATGAAATTCGTCGATTCGACGTGTCATTGTGATTTTTATGTTCATGTTTTAAGTAAATAAAAAAGAGTGATTAGTTTTGAGTATTTATCTATACTAAGATTATAAAAGCAAAAGTAACCTTGTCTGTTACGCTTTCAAAGCCAAACCACTGAACCGATTTTGATAAAACTTCCTAGCAAACTTTCAAGAAAACTTAACCCCAATGACGGACATAGGCTACAAATCTGCTGGCAATATCGCGATATATTATAGTTTGTTATAATTTTGACAGTGTTCGCTTTTAAATTGACTTAAAACGTTGCTATCCGACTATATAATTACCGTAGAAAAATAACATATCGGTAGCAATATAATGACTGTCACTTTAATAATGACAAATGTGTAATAAATGACGTCACTTTAAACCAACGTCAAATACTTGAACGGAGCTTTAAATGAAATGTAATTAAAATAAAATACATTTTCATCACATTCGATGCATTTGTTTCTTCGTGAAATATTTTATTTATGAGGTATTATAAAAACGTGCGTGCAAGCGGTCGTTGCGATGCGCGTCTGCAATTCATTACCGAAACTTTCGATATTAAAATGCATTTCCGTACATGGAGCATGGAATAACACTTCATATTACCGTGTTTAATTGATATGACCCTTTTAGCTTTTATAACAAAAATATTTTTAGTGGGAAAATAATTTTGGTTAAAATTTAATTATAATTTGTATTTTCATGATACCTACTAATATAAATGTGAAAGTTTGTACGTTTGGATGTTTGTTGAGTACCACGTAAAACCGGCAGGACGGATTTGGATGACATTTGGAATAGAAAAAGCTCATATCCTGAGATACATTTAACACTTAACTCTCCGCTAAGAACCTTCAAATGCGTTCGCATTGAAATTGATTAGAAAAATGGTTAATTAATTAAAATTAAACTTAATTTGTTCGTATTACACTTCTTTATTTGTATATGCATACACATTACACTTATTTATTGACACTCAAAATAAAAACTACCGCTGGTTTTGAAAAACAGGAACACAAAATTCCTTTTTATTTCATTTTCTTGTCATTTTTGTATTTATTAACAATTTACAAACTAGAAGGCAGTCATTTTATTCACAAGGTATACTATAATTTAGTAACTCACTGCAAACCAAATATATATATATATATATATATATATATATATATACTCGTATTTGTAATAATTTTTTGTTTAAAAATACCTGTTATCGTTTTACAATTACTGCATTATCGTAAAGGACAATTGAAGTCAGAAAACTGGCACTAGCAAACATTGACGAACTCAAAACGGTATTGTTAGAGGAATGGGACGAGTTGAAGATTCCTCAAGACTTAAACCAATAATTGATCGTGTCAAAGAGGAATCGGATGTATGCTATGGAAAAGGCTTCGTTAATATCTTACATAAATAAATACATTATTTTTTTCTTGGTAGGGTTTTCCTTGGCTAAGCACCAAATAATTATCAGATATTCTATAAACTGCAATACTAAGTATTATTGTGTTCCGGTTTGAACGCTGCGTGTATACACAACTCCCAGTACAGTATAGTAACAGTAACAGCCTATTAATGTCCCACTGCTGGGCTAAGACCACCTTTTCCTTTTTGAGGAGAAGGTTTGGAGCTTATTACACCACGCTGCTCCAATGCGGGTTGGTAGAATACACATGTGGCAGAATATCAATTAAATTAGATACATGCAGGTTTCCACACGATGTTTTCCTACACCGTCAAGCACGAGATGAATAATAAACACAAATTAAGCACATGAAATTTCAGTGGATTTTTGCCCGGGTTTGAACCCACGATCATCGTTTAAGATTCACGCGTTCTAACCATCTCGGCCATCTCGGTCTAGTGGTTAGAACACAATTCCCGTTGCGTTGAAAATATTTTTAGGATACGATGGCCGCTTACTATCGTATGGACAATCTGCAAACGTTATAAATTTATATTTCGCGTTCCTAAAAAACCACCACTAACTTAATTCACACAAAAAGTATAAGCAAAAATAATATGTTCTAAAAAACGTACACAAAAACCTCATATATTATGAACTACAATGATTTATCTTACCCGTAAACATCAATACTAATAAAACATTCCACTATCAAATCGACCATCTTGTTTTTATTAGATCCGTACAAAAACCTTTAAGAGCCAAAATGGGCTTATAAGAAATTTTACGTCTACATGATAAAACGAGCCCTCATTCAACAACAAAATACCTGAGTACAAAAACGGAATCCTTTTCATTTGGGTCCAGCAGTAATTACGTTTGGTAAGCCCTTTCAAAAAATCTCAATTTTTTTAAGAAATCAACGAAAAGCTTTTGCCCATTTTTTGCTTCTAAAGTAAACTCTCATCTCATTTTATATCCGTAAAAGAATATTATCAAAATTATATGACAAATAGATATTTAATTATAATACCACCTTTATAGATTGAACAGTATCGATTTGAACCGGGCGGGTTTCCACAACAATTGTAACAATTAACAGTACAATACTGTCATCCAAAACTTTATAAAACATGAGTTATGAGTTCAAATGTTATTGCGAGCAGAATGATTTGACGTTATCGATTGTAAACTATGTAAATTGCTCCAAGTATTTAAAGAGCAGAAAACTACACATAAATATAAGATAATTATAATAATTTTACTTCTGAGTCGTTGCCAGTTAGCTACGTGGTACAATTATGACAAAAACATATTATTTTCTTCAGTTTAAAAACTATGATTCCAAATATTTTCTACAAATAATTTTGGTAAAAGCTACACACTTAAATCTGAACGAGCTTCATTTCGCTCAACTGCGCAAACTAGTTTGCCTAAGTAAATGCAAAATCTTACTTGAGCGAACAGCATGACTTTAATTACATCATTGCTAAAGTCATATTTTCTATTATGATACTCTTGCAAAAGACCAATATAATTAAATTAATAAAAATAACAAGAGAATTTCACATAAATGAGTGGAAAATTCTCGAATAAAGCCATCGCAACATTGAATAAGTGTCAGAGGAAAGGCTTTATGAAGCAACAGGCGACATTATGTTAGCTTCCCTTTGTTTGGTTCAAGTCTAAACTTCGTGACCCATGAAAGACTATGAAATTTCAGTGTTTTAATAACTTCACGGATAATATAACATTCTAGAAACCTTTTTTAATTAGCTCATAAGTAGAGCATACTATTTAAATTAAAAACACATGAAACTATAACAAAATTAATTTATAGGAAAAACGAGACGAGAAGAGATTAGATGTTGTGTAGTGTTCTTATAATTAATAAAAGGGATATAATATCTTAAATTATTACATTTTCAAAGTAAGAATTCCAATAACAAAATGCTGCATTAACAAAATGAGCAATTCTACTAGCGATCGCTCGACAATCTACGCCGTCATACCCGGTTAGCATCAAGCATATACGCAAAATGGGAGACGTTATATAACGCTATTATCATGTTCAATCATTTATATAAGATATAAAAACATAAATTGAACAATTCAACAATATTTACATATAAATACTTGTATAGCTTTGTGCAAGTCCGTCTGGGTAGATACCACCCATTGATTACATATTCTACCGCCAAACAGCAATATTTACGTAGTTATTATTGTATTATTATTATTATATATTGCTATTTAAAGGATTAGGTAAAGGTACAATTTAATTCCCAATTATTATTATTTAGTACTTAACTATGTATAAGCATTTCATTTTAACAAAGAATATCTAACTAATGAATGTCTTACCGGTTTTCGGTTCGGTAGAATTTATATTCGGAAACAGTAATACTTTAATCGAATCCTGAATGACGATACAAAAATTATAATAATTATCATAAATAATACAAGAGTCGAAAATTCTGAATATATGAGTATTTTTTTAACCATACTTTACTTTTGGTTTACGCTTAGTTGAAAGGAAATATTGTAAACGTCAAAAAGCCATCATTAATCGTATTCCTCAACATGATATGATTGTTATAATACAAAGCAATTTTGTCAACGCGAAGTTCTTTGAATCTCGTTAATCTCTCAAATAGTATAAATGTTTGCTTGTCTCGTTTGGCTTGTTACAGTTTCGGTCCCGGGAAATCTCATGTCACGAAGTCCCCTTACCAGAATTAACAGTCTTCAGAACCGGGACTTAAAAAATTACATATGTATATAATTTTAAGTCAATCTGGCTACTTGCGAGGTACCAGTCATTTTAATAATTTAAATATTTGATTTTAAAATGGTTGAAATAAGATTTAGAAGGATTTTTGTCACAAATTAAATTCGACGCATGCGAAACCGCAGGTTTTGCTAATATAAAATAAAATAATAAATATAGTATAAAATATATAAAGATTCATATAATAATTATTATATTTAATATATAAATAAGTCGACTTGTAGCTAATAATAGTTTAATTTTATCAAAATTATTATTTTTTGCAAATCAAAGCTACTTTCTTGGACCAAGATAACAAGGTAAGTCTTGAGATGGTAAGTTTCGGTAACGACGACAATCATTAAATTCGGCTTTGCAAGAGCATAGCTTATTGTTTTCATGCTAGAACTTTTCACTTTAATATAACTTTTAATAATAAATTTCATAACATGAAAAGGAGATCATTTTCAAAGATTCTTTAAATTTAAAACATATTCTTAAAACGCTCAAATTTTGAATTATTTCTTCTATAATTAAAAAAAAAAAAAATAATTCATACTAGATGAAATCTTTCACAATAACAATACATACCTCTTATTTTTGATAGAAATATCAAATACACTAGCGTTCTTACGTATAAACGTTGTATAGCGAGTGACTAGTTAAGAAATACTGTGTCTTCTTCTTTCAAATGTTTAATCAATAATGACAGAAAGAGCGAAATCAAATTTGAAATAAACAGCCGAAAGGCAAAGTTTATAAGTAAGACCGTAGGTTTTTATGTACTTTATTTATAAACATTAGTATAGTATAAATGTTTTACCTGATAACCACTGGTACACGTACTAAAAGAATTATTAATGCTGAACGTAGTTGAAATCATCTATCACACTGTTAATGCACCGCAATTTTTTTATTATATAAATAACTAGCAATGCCGAGATGGCCCAGTGGTAAGAACGCGTGAATCTTAAACGATGATCCTGGGTTCAAACCCGGGCAAGCACCACTGAATTTTCATGTCATCACCAGCCGAAAGACGTCCACTGCTGGACAAAGGCCTCCCCCAAGGATTTCCACGTTGGCCGATCTTGCGCTGCCCGCATCCAACGGCTTCCCGCGACTCGTTCTAAGTCGTCGGTCCACCTTGTAGGGGGCCTGCCCACGCTGCGTCTTCCGGTTCGTGGTCGCCACTCGAGAACCTTTCTGCCCCAGCGGCCGTCGGTTCTGCGAGCAATGTGCCCCGCCCACTGCCACTTCAATTTAGCAATTCTTCGGGCTATGTCGGTTACTTTGGTTCGCCTGCGGATTTCATCATTTCTGATTCGATCTCGCAGAGAAACTCCGAGCATAGACCTCGAGGTCTAATTTTCATGTGCTTAATTATAATTATAATTCATCGATCTGTCGAAAGCATTTGATTTGGTTGCCTATGATATCCTTTGGACAAAGCTGGAACAAACACAAATACCACCAGAGGTTACTAGAATTTTAAAACATTGGTATAGCAATCAAATTAACAATGTCAAATGGGATGGAGCGCTATCTCGATCATATAGTTTGGAATGTGGGGTAAGGCAAGGAGGGCTAAGCTCACCTACGCTCTTCAATCTTTATATTAACGAGCTCATTGATATTCTCAGTAACCAGCATGTCGGTTGCCATATTGATGGAGTTAACGTCAATAATATCAGTTACGCTGATGATATGGTTTTGCTTAGCGCATCAGTTTGTGGTCTAAAAAAACTATTAGCAACTTGTGAAGGCTATGCCAAAACACATGGACTTACATATAATGTAAAAAAAAGCATGATAATGATATTTGAAAGTGGTAATAAATGTCCAAAAATAATACCTTCGGTAAAAATTAATAATCTGAGCTTGACTCAAGTTTTCCAATTTAAATACCTTGGACATATACTAACCACCAATCTCAAGGATGATAATGACATTGAAAGGGAGAGGAGAGCATTGTCAAAAGATTTGGGCGCGCTTACTGTACCTCTTTTTATACTTGTAGTTTGTGGGCTAATTATTCATTAAAATCATACAATGCTCTTCGTGTCCAGTACAATAATGCCTTTAGATTGCTGATGGGTTTGCCTCGCTTCTGTAGTGCTTCAGGGATGTTCGCTGAATTAAATATAGACTGTTTTTACGCATTAATGCGAAAACAATGACAACAAGCATCCTTGGTTCACAGGGTCCGGGCCAGCTCAAACAAAATTCTAATCGTGGTAGCTAACAAACTAGACAGTATATTTATAAACCGCTGTTGTAAAGTTTCGGCTGGACCAGTAAATTATATAATTAGTAGATAGTAGTGTTTATTTTATTTTTTTGTAATTTTGTATATGAGTCTTGTTACTTAAATAAATAAATTATTATTATTATTATTAATTCGTGATTATAATTCATGTCGTGCTAACATCGTGAGGAAACCTGCATGTGTCTAATTTCACTGAAATTCTGCCACATGTGTATTCCACCAACCCGCATTGGAGCAGCATGGTGGAATAAGCTCCAAACCTTCTCCTCAAAAGAAAGAGGAGGCTTTAGCCTAGCAAGGGGACATTCACAGGCTGTTACGGTTACGGTTTTACGTCCCGACTTGGTCCGGGAATCATCTTAGTAAATATTTTATAGGAGAACTTTGATACCCTGCGTTAAATAATTGCAATTTTCGTAGGGATCTCTAATTTTTTAAAATAAAATACAGCTTATATTACTCGCTACATTCATACTAAGCTAGCTTTCCGTAAGTGAAAGAATTTATAAAATTTGGTAGTTTTTGAGTTTATACAATACAAACGTATACAAAAAATCAAACCATATATCTTTATAATATTAGCATAGATAGATAACATTAGTTATTATTATAATGAATAAAAACCTTAATCCCTTTAATGCTCTGTTACATTTGTAACGAGTATAGTGAAGTGAGGAGCAGGTGTTGGAGATGAGGCGCTAGTGTAGCGGTGTGAAGTGTGCGGCGGGTTGAAGAGAGGAGGAGAGAGTTTATGGGGATTGCGTAGGGTATGCGTTGCTCGAGATGGAATAATTTATTACGCAAAATAAATTGTTGATAAATAATAACCAGTTTAGTGTAAAGTTAAAAGTTAATAATATTTATATTTATAAAATATGTGATATAAAATGATTTACGAAAATAAACATCTTTAATTTTAATGAATTCCTCACACATTATAATCAAACAGCATCTTGTGTATCAAAACAAGACTTTATGCCATCGTTATAAGATGTTATGTCATAATTTCCGCATAGAATTGCGAATGAGCCAGTGCTATGTAAATATAAGCAATGGTAGCGCTTTGCAGCACATAATATTAACGTTTTATTAAAAACGAAATAGTAGTTTCGCTTGAATCCGGTAATTTAATTTAATACAGCATTAAATAAATGAGGTAAGTTTTCTATGATAGTTTTTCTATGCAAATACTACTTAGATGGACTTCAGCAATATACCTCATTAAAGTTTCTGACATACACAGATTCATACTTTTAATGATGCTTATTTGGTTGGAAATAAAATTGTCGTGATAGTGCCTTTTAAGCGAGCATTCGCAAAATAATTGTAATGAATAGTCGAAAATGGTATTTTTTTTTTAGACAATAGGAAGGCGGACGAGCTTATGGACCACCTGATGGTAAGTGGTCACCAACGCCCTTAGACATTGGCATTCTAAGAAATGTTAACCATCACTTACATAGCGAATGCGCCACCAACCTCGGGAACTAAGATTTTATGTCCCTTGTGCCTGTAACACTGGCTCACTCGCCCTTCAAACCGGAACACAACAATATCAAGTACTGCTGTTTTGCGGTAGAATATCTGATGAGTGAGTGGTACCTACCCAGACGAGCTTGCACAAAGCCCTACCACAAGTACTTGTATTGCAGATTTGTATGCCCCAAAAATATAAAATAGAATTTTAAACGCTAGAAAATAAAAAAAATTAATTAAAAATTTATGTTTTATCATTTGAACTTGTATTATTTTATTTCTTGGTGGAAGGACTAGGTACCTACCACCCACTTAATACAATACTTAGGTGCAACACCTAGGTGAGTAAGCCAGTGTAATTAAAGGCACAAAAGACATAACCTCTTATTTCCCAAGTTTGGTGAATGGTCAATATTTCTTACAGTGCCAATGTTTATGGGCGGCGATGACCACTTACCATCAGGTGTACCTATTACATAAAAAATACTTTCGAGCTATTAAGCAATATTTGTCAGAACGCACTAGAAAACAATCGTGTAGAAATGTGTATCGGCACTGGGTAGACGGTGCGCTGATAGTAGTTCGCTGTAGATTCCTTGGCATTGGATTGGATTTTAATATTTATTCAGCCAGCCGTTTATGTAGTCGAGCCAGGATGAATAATAAATAATGACATACCTTTACTACTATACTGCCCGTATTTGAACCCGTGATAAATCCTTTAGACTTGTCCAATGGGCTGTTGGCTGGCAAACATGGTTGAATGAAAACGAAGTCGAATTTACTCGAAGTACTCGTCTTAGTCGAAGTTACTATCCGCAAATTTATTTTCTTTTAATCGAAATATCCGAAACTCGATATCGATTTGTCGACGTTTTTGTAGTACGACGTACAAATGGCTCCATTCGCTTGTAGCTCTTATTGTTTCTTTTCGAGCAGACTTTCTACATATGTGTAGAAATATATATACGTTTAGTGATACGCTTAATCCTTTATTAATGTATTGATTCAACATTTAGTTGTGGTTACTATAGCAACGATAATGTATTGAATTTCATTTTAGTATGTTTGTAATTGTTGAGTTTTATTGATCCAAACATACAACAAGTTTTCTACCGGTTTCGATAATTTTCACATGCGGTATTTATTAAAAAACTTGAATTAGATCTGTTATAGTAGTTTGTAGTTTTCATTTGGGGTTTTTTTTCGGTGGGGCGAAAACGACCACGTGAATATATATGGAATTATATTCATAATGTTTTTTTTTTTCATTTTTTTTTATCATGACTTGCTTAAAGAATTATATTACGACACAAATAAGTATGCAAGTACAATAAAAAAAATATTTATTCTCTCCTGACCAAATTCAGACAAATCAAATAAAAAATTGTAGCTATCTGAGCAAGATATTACAGTGACGAATGTATGATCACATAAGTGCACTTTCTATTCGCTCACTCTCATAGTTCGATGGGACGAAAAATCCAACACGGCTAGGGAGCATCGGCTTTAAGTGCTGCTGAGAATCTTTTGATAAAAAAAAAACCTTTATTGTTTCGACCCATGATATCCGGATCTGCAGACGTATAAATAAAAGAATCGTAATAAATAGTGATGACTTTCTGAGTGTCAGATTACCGACTGAATATCAGCTGTTCCCTCTCCGTCACCGTGAGACGTCACGAGATCACTTGAGCATCGTTTAAAGAAGACAATTATATATATAATTATGTATATATATATACATCCTAGAACACTTTTGGCTATACTACTATACTGGCTCACTTACTTTTCAGACCGGCAACACGACAATATTAAGTATTACTGTATTGCTGTAGAATATCTGATGAGTGAGTGGTACCCCGACGAACTTGCACAAGGCCGCCAAGTAATATTTTTGTTTGCATTTGAAATCAATATCACTTCATTACATAAACTAAAAAACACACAGCGCTACAGAACTTAAATAGTTGGAATAATGGAAGGGTTCACTACAAACATACTTAGAAATAACTCTGAAAGTATCTAGTATAGTAGTAATCTAGAATCTTAAAGCCATGGCTCTGCGGAATACTGGAAATATTTCCTCTGTAGCGTTTACAATATTTGGTATGATTTACATAATATTTAATTTACATATTCATACATAATTATTACTAACTAGTAAATAGTATTATATGTATTCGTTTAAAACTTCAATTTTCGTGCATCTATATTAAAAATATATCAATAATATATATATATATATATATATATATATATATATATATATATATATACACGTTCTTACTACGCAACCGATCAACAAGAAACTTCGCAAGCACTTTGTCACTAGTACTAAAACACGCCCACCTCCACTATAAGCAACGGAAGTCGTGGGCGAATTAAATAAGACCTTTTAACTTAGACTTAACGTTGCAATTATACTATATATTTTTGAATTTATTTTACAAGTGAAACAAACATTTAGAACAAGGATAAATATTCATTAAGTTTCTTATATAAAACAGAAGTGACGCTGTACTCGCCCCCATCCAGCGTCGTTTATGAAAACTCCAAAATGGCGAGCATTAAATAACTGTTGGAGAATGATCCAGAAACTCCATTCATTAAGGAAGCCAACGGCAGAGCTACTTTCCTTCCGAACTTGTCAGATATTAGTCCCGCGAGAGGCGGGGATACGAATAAGCCTGCGTTATGTATTGTACCTATTTAACTCCCTTTCAAGTTTCAGAAGCCAAGGTCGAATCGTAATAATGTCTACTTCAACTTCATCTATTTGCTTTAAGTAGAATCCTCAGCGCCGAAAATTCCCTTTTCGTTTTTAAATACGTGCTAAAATATGATTGTTCATTTCTTCCTTAAGATTATCCAAAGATTATTCTTGAATATGAAATTATTTCACATGATTCATTGGCTGTGCCGTCTTAATGGAGTTCATTTATAATTATTAGTGTATTATAAAACAGATGCATAATATTTTATTTTTAGGAACATTTTATTCTTTTGTTCAAACGTCAAATTATTAAACCTTTTTATTTGATGAGTGTAAACTTCAAGTAATCAAATCTAATATTTTTTTTATTTTCTTTCATGAAAGTTTTTGTAATCAATTCTACTTTAATGATAGTTACATTTATTAAGAATATGTTAAAATCCGCGTATTACAGTAACAGCCTTTTTTTTAACGCTGGAAAAACGCATTACGCGTTTCCCCCACGGGAACAGTGGGGGGGTATGTGGGACTCGCCGGTGTCCAAGGCACCGAGTGCGCCCCGAACATCGGCATAACCACTAAAAAATCAGCGGTACCCTTTCCGTCTTAACGAGGAGTGCCACGGGATCGCTTTCGCATGCTACCGTGGCGCTCTGATGGCTGGCCCGCCCATGCGGGCCTCCATTCTCTAGGGAGGGTTCCCAGGGTACTGTGAAGCCCCCCCAGTCCCGGCGGCGCCTATTGTGGCGGGGGGAGAAGGTGCGCATAGCGTCTTTTTCTTCTCCCCGGTCTTTTCCGGTGGATCGGGTCTGCAGCGGCATCTTCTTCCCGCACCCGCTCCGCAGCCTTCCTCTGTGACATCAAACTATCGCAGAAGGACCCCTCGCCGACCAGCACCCCTCGCTTCCGAGCATCGCGTCGATGATGCTCGGCAAGGAGAGATCTCCTCTAACAACCGCCACCAGGGAATGCCTTTGGGGCCCCCACGCGGCACACTCCGTCAGGGTGTGATGCGCCGTGTCGAATGGCGCATCACACTCGTGGCAGGAGGGTGACACCTCCCGCCGCGCTATCTCGTGCAGATACTTACCGAAACAGCCATGTCCGATAAGCACCTGCGTCAGCCTGAACGTGCCTCGTTTCCTCTTGACCCAGCGACTCAAGTGGGGACGTACCACCTCCACTGTCGCCAGGCCCGCCGTGGGGGACCCCAGGTCCTCCTCCCATCGGGTGATCAGGGCCTGCTGGGCTAGAGCCCTGATCTACCCGACCTCCACCGACCCTGGACGGTCACCGCGTTCCCTCGCCTCGGCCCAGAAGCGGTACACCTCCGCGAGCACCTCCGCCTGGAGTTCCCAGGGCGGGTCGCCCGCGAGGAGGGTCGCCGCTGGCCAGGACACCGTACGATATCCCCTGATTGCCCTCACCGCTATGACCTTCTGCGGCTTCTGGCTACAGGCCCGGTTTTGTGCGGTGAGTGCGTCCACCCATATCGGGGCACCGTACAGTGCCATCGACCTCACTACACCTACGCGACCTCGCGTTTAAGTCGCCGAGAACCAGGGTAGGTTTCAGTGACTGCCTGGCTACCGCAGCTTTGACTGAGCCGAGATAAGTCTCGAAGTCATCGAGGCTGCGGTTGGGGGAGAAGTACGTTACGACGACCGCGTACTCGCCCCATCCCGCCACAACGTAGCCCGAGCCCCTCTCGATAAGTGAGAGGGGAGGACCCGTTCCGCTTCTCGAGAGGACCGCCACCGTTCCGTCCAGGTCCTCTATCCAATGAGCTAGGGGAGGAACGAAGTAGGGCTTGCAGACCACCGCCAGGTCTATCTGCCACTCCGCCATGGACTGCAGCAGTAGGTCCTGCGCCCCGGCGGAGTGGTTCAATTTCGACTGTAGGAAGCTAATGCTTGATGCACTCATTTTGGTTGAGTATTAGCTTCGTCAGATGCCTGACGGCCTCCTTCGTCCGACGTGGGAGTGGTCCGGGTGCCGGGGACTTTCCCTTTCGTGATGGGGTGCGTGCAGTCCCGCGCCCCCACCCAGAGGGTCCGCGTTGCACTACTCCACACTTGACTGTATCGGGGGAACAGGCCCCTTCCGTGCGACAGCTGCAACCAGCCGCTCCGGAGTGACGGAGTCGTCGAGCCCCGTCACCTTGAGGTCCGCTTTCTTTACGGGCTGGACTACGTTTGCGATCCCGTCCAGGACAGCGCGGAGTTGATCGGCCAGTTTCGCCGCCTGCTCCTTATGGGCCCGCGGCAGCTTGAGGACCCTGGCCCCTGTTGCCGAGCGTCGGACCTTGAGACCACCACTTATTCCCAGGTCTTGGAGCTTCACTCCTTGCTCAGCCCGCTCCAAGACCTGGACGTACGTCACGCCCTTTCCCTCCGCCTCCGGATGCAGCTATATTATCACTGCAGTCGTGCGAGAAGCAACCACCTTCGCTTTGGCCGACTGCTGTGGCTTCAGCTTGGCTGGAGGCGCTGCGGCACTCTCGCCAACCGGAGGGGGCGTCTTCTTTTTGCGTCCCCTCCACACCACCGTGGACCATGTCGTCTCCTGAGCCGGTGGTGTCTCTCCAGTCGTAGGCGGCGCGATGGCGCTCGACGAGCCGGTGATCGGAGCCGGCACTGCAGCCGTTGTTTTCACCCGCTTAGGTGCAGGTGCTGTCCGCGCTTGCGAAGACGGTGGCTTTTGTTGCACCGCCTCGTGTCCCCCTTTCGCCGCGGGGGAGGGACGGCGTTCTCTCGCAGGCAAGAGGCGCCCCTCAATGCTCGACAGCCGGGTGTTAAAAAACTCGACTGCCGAGGCAATATAGGCTTTGAGCCCCTCCAGGGCCTGGGAGTCGAAAGCCGTGTTGGCCAACGCCTCGCTGACCGCCGTCACCGCGGTTCGACTTTCCGCGAACTCGCGGCGGTGAGCCTTGATTTCGTCTTTCAGGCTCACAATCTCCCTTCGGAGGCGGCCGTTGTCCGCTCGGAGCCTAATTACAGTAACAGCCTGTTAATGTCCCACTGCTGGGCTAAGGCCTCCTATCCCTTTTGGGGAGAAGGTAATATTAATAAAACAATACAAAATACATATAATAATAATATTATATATCAATTAATAAAACAATATAAAACGAGTACGCAGGAACACAAGACGCGACACGACAAGACGTATTACGCGCCACTGGGCAACAAGTAAAGAAATAATTTAAAAAAAAAACAAAATGGACTATGTACCAGTTGGAGTTCATTTGTAATTATTAAAGTGTTTTACAATGTTTTGTTTTACTTCTAACAATCTTACATGAACAAGGACTCACTAATATCTAGACATATTAATGTCAAGAAGAAACATATATGTTTTTATATTTCACACTAGATGCTAGCTTCCACGTCTACATAAGATGTATATATCGTAATACAATACAGTAACAGCCTGTGAATGTCCCACTGCTGGGCTAAGGCCTCCTATCCCTTTTGGGGAGAAGGTTTGGAGCTTATTCCACCACGCTGCTCCAATGCGGGTTGGTAGAATACACATATGACAGAATTTCAATGAAATTAGACTCATGCAGGTTTCCTCGCGGTGTTTTCCTTCACCGTCAAACACGAGATGAATTATACATACAAAATCCGCGTCTATCGAAACTTATTTGAGAACTTACATACAATAAGTAACAATTCAACTTATCTATTGAATGTCGGAATTAAATCTAAATTAAGAAGAAATTTTTAATTGAATATGAAGCACTTTGTTCACCTGATGGATGGTGACTGCCATAGCTCATGGACATATTGCAATACAGGACAGGTGATATTCGAGCCTTTTAGGAAAGACTAGGCAAATGCTTTTTATTATTAACCATAATTTATTGGACAGTATTAAAAATGAGCGATAAAGTTCATTAAACTCTTCTAAATCATTTAAACCCAATACTTGCATTATTAACCGTTGAATATTCGTGACTGGTACATGGTCGTATATACCCTTGCGCGATGTTAATGTCAGACGAGTCTAGACAACATATATCAGATTTTGCACCATTAGCTAAATGTTAGGATATCTTACATTTTGAATATTTCGCACTCGCCAAATTTCGCAGTCAAGCCATTGATCATCATTACTATTCTCGAATTTAGACATTTCTTTAGATTAAATTCGATAGTATATTTTTATCTATAACATTAAAATTCGTTCCGTTTTAATCCATACATATTAAATTCTAAAAATCTAGAACAATATAACTTGTCTTTACAACTTCACCGCGTACTTCTCCAAGTCCATTATTCTATCGACTACTCAGAGAATTCAAAGATGCATGCGTGCAGCTGGACCAGACATTGCTCTCATTGTAGGACTGGCAGTAAGCCTAAAATAATTCTTTGAACCTTCTCGCTACATCAAGCAAATTTACACCATAATATTGTACTACAAAGTCAGAGATATGCATTCCTATATACCTTATAATCCTGGTCATATCTGATACGACCAAGTTTAAATTGTAAATGTTAGTAAATAGTTAAATCTATATAGTAATTTAAAAAAAATATTTAAACAAATTGTAATATGCATATATATATATATATATATATATATTTATATATATAATATAACAGCACGCTACGAACGTTTAAAGTGGGTAAACGCGGAGCAGTCAGTTAAAATATTGACAAAAATAATCGATTGCTAAAACACACAAGTTTTATCAACAGATAAAATTTATTTGAATAAATTAAAGGTATTACTTGAAAATACTTTTGAATTATCATTTCTACAAGATCAATTTAATTTTAATATACATAAGCGTCAGTGAGACATTTCAACTAAACGTAAGCAAAAAGAATCGTTTCTTGAATATTATTACGAGTATTATTTGAATTTTAATGGTGGTAGAGCTTTGTGCTCTTCGGTAAGTACCACCCACTCATCAGATATTCTACCGCAAAACAGCAGTACTTCGTATTGTTGTGTTCCAGTTTGAAGGGTGAGTGAGCCAGTGTAATTACAGGCATAAGGGACATAACATCTTAGTTTCCAAGGTTGGTGGCGCATTGGTGATGTAAGCGATGGTTAACATTTCTTACCAATACGCCAATGTCTATGGGCGTTGGTAACCACTTACCATCAGGTGGCCCATATGCTCGTCCGCCTTCCTATTTTATAAAAAAACTCACTTATATAACTTTTTAATACCTTCTAAAAAAATGCAAAAGCTATCAATATGCCTTCGTTATTTTTTAATCGCAGACGAGCGAGGGCGGTTGGTCAGCAAAGCCTAAAATAATGGCATCCCGACTTATTCGACAGATGCAACAAAGAGGTTCGTTAGTGGGCCACTCGTGAGTTTCCCGCCATTTTGAATTGCCAATAGCACCTTAGCTGAGTACCAGAAAGTTCGATCAGCTAAATAGATTTTAAACTACATTTTTTCGTTCCTTTATTTTTGTGAGAGTAATGCATTTGGTGTTATATCTTTAGTTTAATCTTTCTAATAAAATATGTTGTGAAAATAATACAAATAATATTAAACATACTATTATAATTTATTTATTATTTATATTATTATTAATTGATGTATAATAATAATATTATATATCAATTAATAAAACAATACAAAACGAGTACGCAGGAACACAAGACGCGACACGACAAGACGTATTACGCGCCACTGGGCAACAAGTAAAGAAATAATTTAAAAAAAAAAACAAAATGGACTATGTACCAGTTGGAGTTCATTTGTAATTATTAAAGTGTTTTACAATGTTTCGTTTTACTTCTAACAATCTTACATGAACAAGGACTCACTAATATCTAGACATATTAATGTCAAGAAGAAACATATATTTTTTTTATATTTCACACTAGATGCTAGCTTCCACGTCTACATAAGATGTATATATCGTAATACAATACAGTAACAGCCTGTGAATGTCCCACTGCTGGGCTAAGGCCTCCTCTCCCATTTTGAGAAAGGTTTTTTGAGCTTATTCCACCACGCTGCTCCAATGCGGGTTGGTGGAATGTATTGGTGGAATTTCAGTGAAATTAGACACATGCAGGTTTCCTCACGATATTTTCCTTCACCATCAAGCACGAGTTGAATTTTAATCACAAACTAAGCACATGAAAATTCAGTGGTAAATGCCCGGGTTTGAACCCACGATCATCGGTTAAGATTCACACGCTCTTACCACTGGGCCATCTCGGCCAATCAGATTAGACTCAAATATCGTAATACATGTAACTATAATTGTTTACACGGCACGTGTTAGTAAAGCTCTAAGGCGGCATTTTCCGACTTCTTAACCATTTATTAATAAATTATACACCTACACCTTCCTTATGAATTAGTCCGTTCAATGGTGAAAACTTTATGAAAATCCGTTATGCAGTTTTTACGTTTATTGCATTCAAACAGACAGTTGCAGCAGAGGACTTTGTTTTATTTTATAATATTCAAATTGAATATGAATTTGCAAATACTATTCTTTATTAGAAGTTTTATTAAGACCTAAATAGGATAAGGATCTTTTATTCATTGTCTCTAAAATATAGCTAAAATTCCATGAAAGAAATACAAACTCCTAAACTCAGTTCGAAACTAACTTTTCCTAATAAATGTACCAGAAACCTTCGCCTGCGAGGTCCACTGGGAGATAAGGAGAAAATTTTAAACAACTGCCGAAATACGATTACGGCATATTTAAAAACATATAAGGACGAGGTTTTATTAGAAAAAAAAAAAACAAATTTTTCCTTCTTCTATTGTTATGTTTACATTTCAACTATGCTAAAAATAAAAATAAAAACATACAAAATGTATACTATATTTATATATAGTAAATAAATAGAGTATTTGTTTAATAAGACTATAGTGTATACTGTGTATACTATCACGTTAATATTACTTACATATTTACCTTTTACCTTTCCACAAACAGGATACAAAAATATGTAAATATCATGAGGCCCGTTTATATTTCGAATTTAACATACGTATGAAAGATAAAATGTATTTACGGAGATAATCACTCCTTACTTACATTAAGCTACCAAAATATAAAGATCAACGTACGAGGGCGAATATTATTATGTAGTTAATGTTTCATTTCAGTTTCTATTCATTTTAGTATCATATTTAAAACATATTTACGAAATAGTATACCACACTACATACTGATAAACAACATCCACTAAATATTATAAACAAAGTCCCTCCAGAAACATGAGGAAGGTTTTGTTGTATAAATTTTATGTTAATCGGGTTGTTGAAGATGTCGGAAAAATCATAACGACTCAGAACTTGCGTCGCGTAAAACAATAGTTACATTATCTAATAAGATATATATACATTTTATTTAAAACCCTATATATGTAGCTAGTAAACTATAAATTTAAAACATATTGTGCATAATCAACAATTCCCTTCATTTACAGAATCTTAATATTTTATAATGATGAATCCAATATAATCTGTAAAAAAACCGTAACAGCCTGTGAATGTCCCACTGCTGGGCTAAACAGCTCCTCTCCTCCTTTTGTGGAGAAGGTTTGAAGCTTATTCCACCACGCTTCTCCAATGTGGGTTGATAGAATACACATGTGGCAGAATTTCAGTGAAATTACGCACATGCAGGTTTTCTCACGATGTTTTCCTTCACCGTAAAGCACGAGATGAATTATAATCACAAATTAAGCACATGAAAATTCAGTGGTGCTTGCCCGGGTTTGAACCCACGATCATCGGTTAAGATTCATGCGTTCTTACCACTGGGCCAACTCTGCTCAAAAATATAATATCAAACGTAAAAACATTTAAGCGAACTAATGTACTAAAGTTTTAACTAAAGACCAAAAAAAACGTACAGAATCACCTCTCACTTCTGAAACAGTCGACATAAATTTTAAAGAGTCGTCCAATAACCGTTGAAGCAGAAAATTCGACTTTGCTGATGTAGTTAAAGCTCCATGGATTTGCTTGAAGTTTGTCGCCGGAATAGATCAGTTTAATGTTGTGGAACGAAAAAATAAATTCCTACAACTTAATGTTTATGGACGAAGATATTTAATAGATTTTAGGTAAATATTTATTTAAAAGGGCATGTACTAAATGTTGGGGATACACATGGTGTATAGTCATTCGCTGGCCATTATTCGGGTTTTTATTTGGGTTTCGATTATATTTCTAGCATGAATTTCTGAATGAAGTAGAATTTGGCAGACTCGTGCGCTTATTTCGTGCCAAATTGGTTGAATTGGTTTTCTGCCATACGTGTGAGTTTATATGACAGTTCTTCTTTGATCCTCTTACGACACCCAAGGATAAAGATAAGTAAGCCCTATTTCACTATTATGGAACCACACGGCAAGTACATATAAGTTAAATGATTAAGTAATTTGAGATTTCAACAATATTAATTCTTTGTGATTTTTTCTTTCTTCACTTTTGACATTTTTTCTGAAAAGTTATATTTAGTAAACTTGTTTTTTTATATTATTTTTACATGATTATTCATAAAAAAACTTAATATAAAAAGGATATTTAGACATTTGTATATTCTTAAATACATATACTAAATAATAATAATGTCCTCTGGACCGATTTCGGCCAGCGCGGCCAAACTCAAGACCGGAAAGAGTTCAGGCGTAAGAAACACGGAAAGAGTTCAGGCGTAAGTTTAAATTGTGTCTGATCCTGCTGGTTTCAGAGATTTCAACATATCAAAGAAATAAATAAATATTAACAATGATTGTTACAAATCACAATTTTTTTGTTTCCTTTACTGCCTAAAGTAATATGTGTAGAATTTGTAACAGAAATAAATAAACCGTAGTATTCTACGTACTTCTTTTTGAAGGTAGAATATATAAATAGTAGTACATACCCAGACAGGCTTGAACAAAGCCAAAACGTAAATAAAGTAAATACTGTTTAATTTCAGTAAATAGTATGCTTTTATTATTATTGCGTTCAATTTCATATGCAAAATTCCTTTGACAATAATAATTCATACTCACGCTCTATTGCTATGCAACCAAGATATATTGCAGGGTGCATATCGCGAGGACAATAGCTATTTGAGTTAACAATCAACGCTCCCACTGAGCGGTGACGCCATTACACATAGCTGTAACTTTGAACTATGTCATAACTACATTTAATGCAAAATTTTAATCATCATTCAAGTTTATATAAAACTGGCTACCGGCTTCGTGCGGGTAGAATAAAAGTTTATATTGAAGGACAAATATATGGAGAAAATCTAGATTTTTTTTTATACAGGAACCTTTCCGAACCACCTGATTGATTAGTAAGCAGGATAATTCAGCAATTTTTCACCGCAATCAGATTTTTTAATGCATAGAGATAAACATAAAAAAAAAACATTTTTATAAAGATAGATAGATTATCGAGATCCTTAATAATCTCATGAATGAAGTTTAAATTTTCATTGTTAATCCCGCCAAACGTTTTTTAATGAAACGTTACATACAACAACGTTGCATCTAAGTTCGAATTTACTTTCACCGCGCCCTAAAATGTTTCAATAAATAATACTTACGGTCTTTCTAATAAACGCTGTCGGGTGAATATTTACACACCGATTCATCTCTTTCCGTCATCAGCAAATAAGCACTCGAAAAAAGGAAACAAAATATTTTTTAACAACCGCTTTATATATAAGGCCGCAGATCCTGAGGTCCTGGACTTACACCCCAGGTCGGGCTGATAAAAAGTTATTGGGTTTTTTTGCCGAAGATTCTCATTAGCAGCCCGGAGTCTAGAAGTTGGAAGTGTGGCATGTGTATCATCATTCTTATTATTGTTTACTTTCAATATATGTCTGTGTGTTGATATAAACACATAGCTGGCTTAAATATGAATTATTTTATTAGAAATAAAATAAAATCCCTAATTGCATACATTTAAATGACGTAAAATTGAAAAGTATAAACACACCGGAATGTATAAAAAAGTAATTTATCAAGCAACTTTTATTTTCCTCAGTTAGAGATTTGAGATCCAAATACAAAATTTTATAATTTATGTACAAAATTCATTAAGTCCACAGTTTTCAAGGTCAAATCTTCAAACGAGGAATATAATAGGGATATATTACCAAGACCACTTCCACACAGTGGTTCTTAATAACAGAATTATAATTAACTTGAAAAGTTTATTGATTAAAATGAAGTGCATTAAAAATTGTATCTCTTTCAGTAAAACAAAGACGTTAATTGAATTGTTATCTATCTCTAATATATATCTATATATCTCTCACTTTTATATTAATTTGAATGAACGTTATGTCAGTTTGAAAACGAGGTGTTAGTCCTTTATGATTTTATTTTCTTTTTTTATTATCTTATTATCTTCAAACCCGGGCAAGAATCACTGGAATTTCATGTGCTTAATTTGTTGCTTATAATTATTTTTACTGGTGGTAGGGCTTTGTGCCAGCTCGTCTAGGTAGGCGCCTTACCTCGGGAACCCCTTAGAGTTTGGAGGCCTGCAGAGGCGGGCCTACCGTCGGGACGTCACGGTAGTATGCGCAAGCGATCCCGTGGCGTCCCCCGAAAAAACGGTGTGGGTACCGGTGGTTTTTTAGTGGGTATTCCGGCGCCTTCAGCGTCGGCGAGCCCCACAAACCTCCCCACTTCATGTGCACGAAGCGCGTAAATGCGTTTTTCCAGCGATAACAAACTGAAACCTGAACACAACAATACCAAGTACTACTACTTGGTATTGTTCTGTTCAGGTTTGAAGGGTGAGTAAGCCAGCGTAATTACAGGCACAAGGGACATAACATATTAGTTCTCAAGGTTGGTGGCGCATTGGCGATGTAAGCAATGGTTAATTTCTTACAATCTATGTCTATGGGCGTTGATGACCACTAACCATCAGGTGGCCCATTTGCTCGTCGTGAGTGGTCACCACCGCCCAAAGACACTGACGATGTAAGAAATGTTAATCATTTCTTATATCGCCCATGCCTAACCTAGGGATCTAAGATGTTATGTCCTTTGTGCCTGTAGTTACACTAGTTCATTCGCCTTTTAAACCACCATCATCATCAACATCGTTTTGTCGTCCACTGCTAGACATAGGCCTCTTCAATTGCACGCCACTGAGCTCGATTTTCAGCTCTCAATCTCCATCCGCTGCCAGCCACCTTACGTATATCGTCACTCCACCTAGCTGGAAGGCGTCCTACTCCAACGGTTATCGGTTCTGCGACATATGTGTCCAGCCCTCTGCCACTTCAGCTTACTAATCCTTTGGGCTATGTCGATAACCTTGGTTCTCTATCAAATCACCACATTTGGGATTCGATCCTTTAGAGAAACTCCGAGCATAGCTGTCTCCATAGTTCGCTGAGTCACTATAAAATGGTGGACCAATCTCACTGTCAGTGTCCACGTCTCGGCTCATAGGTCATAACCGGGAAGACGCTCTCGTTGAAGACTTTTGTCTTCAGGAATTGCGGTATCCGTGGCGAAAAGACTTGACCAAGTTTCCTTTACGCTGCCCAGCCCAGCTGTACTCTTCTACGTGCCTCCCTCTCGAAGTTGTTTCGACCCAACTGCAAAGTTTGCCCAAGTTTTACCTTTCAAACCGGAACGCAATAATACCAAGTATTGATGAGTGAATGGTACCTACCCAGACGGGATTGCATAAAGCCCTAATAAACATATACTTTCTGTCATTTTACCATAGTGTATCATGTCAACTATAATAAATATTTAAAACTCAATATATAACAGAAATAATAATATAGACCAATCAGCATGTATAATCGATTTGATCCTATAATAGCACACTATAGCGTCTTAAAGACAGCTAATCGCCTATCTAACGGTACAACTACCCCTATTCAAGTAGAGTTTGTAAGTAACTCCAATTGTCTAAGGTATAGGGTTCAAATTTCAATGATTATTATAATACATCGTCCATAAAGCGTGTTTCAATTAATCGCAGTAACAATGTATTGGTGACTAGGATATTACGCACGGATCTGCCCCGGGCATTCTATTTAGTCCAATACACAATTATAATGCAAATACTGAATAATTAATTGGAAAAACAATTGTTCATTTGAATACGATAGTATTGTATCATTAATATAAGAGCCGTGACTGTCCAGCAGCTGTACCACCTGAATATTAGTGAAAGATTGGGGGTTCACCCGAACTACCCCGATTTTCACTACTTTTCTTTTGTAAATACATACTTATAATTACACCCAGACAAGTATATACCAACCACGCCAACTGGCCCGTCATATTAACTTGTCAATCTTTTCAATTCTTAAAATATTGCCACAAATGTTGCATGTACATTTCAAACAGATAAACTGTTCGATGTCTTTGTATCCTTGATAGATACGAAGAATTATTAGAATTAAAATGTCTACTGTAAATATAAAATAAAAAATATTATGATCATGTTAATGAAATGCTATAAAATATTTTTGTAGAAAGTCAAACAATAATGTTTTCATTTATTTTTAACACCATTGTAACCCAAATCTCCATATATAAACGGGCCTTGACGACTTCACATACGACGTGAGATAGTCGGATGTCGAGTAATGACTGATATTATTTATTTATTTTTTATTGAACGGTAGGCGGAGCGGAAAGAACATATAGACCACCTGATGGTAAGTGGTCACCAACGCCCATAGACATTAGCATTGTAAGAAATGTTAACCATCGCTTACATAGCACATGCGCCACCAACCTTGGGATCTAAAGTGTTATGACCCTTGTGCCAGTAATTACAACGGCTCACTCACCCTTCAAACTTGAACACAACAATATCAAGTAATGCTGTTTTGCGATAGAATATCTGATGAGTGGGTGGTACCTATCCAATGAGCTAGTACAAAGCCCTACCACCAGTTAATGTTCCACCATAGAGACATGATGGTGAGTGTTGATATGTATATCTAAGATGAGAGGTCTTGCCCAGAAGATAACTATTCAATTTTGTCATAATAATACCCGTATTATATCTTTAAGAATAGTTTTGATAAAAAGTAAAACCCTTATTAGCTGAGGGGACTGACGATACTGAAGGGGTTTTAAATCATATGACTTCTATGTACACTTGTAACTTTTTGGGTAAACGTAAAAGCTTATAAAATTGTAATTAAAAATAAATCATCAATTAAGTTTTGATGCGATTGATACCCAAAATGTCTTATTTGATCGTTATTGTCTATAATATAATGTTTAAAATGAAGAGTTTAACCTATAACGGCGAATCTCAATAATTAGTTCACCACAAAGAAGATAGTGCACAAGTGTGTGCAAAAACACAGAAGCGCTCGGTATTTTCTCACTTTCATAATCCATAATTAAGAAATGAATGAAATGTTAGCAAACGTACTCTTACGTAAACAGACAGATATCGTTTTAGAAATAGATACACAGTAAAATATCCATGAGTACAATTATAACGATACGACATATTACAATTATTTTGAAATAAGAAGTATCCGGTGATACAAACGGGCTTTACTAGATAATATAATCTACAAGCCGAACGCGTGCTAAACTGTAGATAAGACCACGTGTAATTTACTGCGTTATGCTGCCTCTGGCCGCGTATAACATGATTACACTGTGTTTATATTAACCGCCTATACTGATAAATGCTGTTCCATTGATTAACCAGACAAGTCTATGTTCATACTTTGACACGTATGTGAGCGATTTTAGGAAACACTGCGGTAATACTTGGGTAGTTTTTTTTTATAATACAGGTAGGCGGACGAGCATATGGGCCACCTGATGTTAAGTGGTCACCAACGCCCATCGACATTGGCGTTGTAAGAAATGTTAACCTAAGCTTACATCGCCAATGCACCACCAACCTTGGGAACTGAGATGTTATATCCCTTGTGCCTGTATTGACACTGGCTTACTCACCCTTCAAACGAGAACACAACAATACTAAGTACTGCTGTTTTGCGGTAGAATATCTGATGAGTGGGTGGTACTTGCCCGGACGAGCTTGCACAAAGCTCTACCACCAGTAAAACCACAGCAATGTTTTAAAAGTTTTATATTCATAATATTTAAACGTAGCAATTTTTTTTCACAATAAGGAATCAAACAACTATACTTAATTATTGTTAAGTTCATATTTGAAGGGCGAGCCAGTATAACTACAAGCACAAGGATATACCATCCTAGTTCACAAGAACGGTAGCACTTTGGAGATGTTATGGTAAATATTTCTTACAGCGCCGATGTTGATAGACGGTAGCAATTAAAATAAAAATCGAACATTTATCGAGAAAATTTTACAGAAGGAATTAGAAAAATATAGGTTGTCTACTTTCTCTTTAGCCCAACTATAAAGTTGCCAGGTACAAACAGGTGAACAGGCGTCATTAGTATACCCTTATCAGTTATTTAATAAAAAAATTATGAAATGAAAGGTTATTTTATCCTTTTATCAACAGCATATTTTAATTTTATTTTTATTGATTTTCATAAATAACAAATGATCATTTATCAAAAAAAAATTAATTAAAGTTATTATTAATTAACAGTGTTGGCCCGTGATTTAGCTAGACATTTGCGATTTATCAGTGTAAATATTATCTAACATATAAGCTTTGTCATCATCAAGTAACAGATCAGGGTATATAATATAATAACATAATATATAATATATCCTGGGACATTTTTCACACACGGCCATCTGATCCCAAATTAAGCTTGTACAAAGCTTGTGCTATGGGAACCACAAAATTAATATACTACATTTCTTTTGTAAATACATACTTATACAGATAATTACACCCAGACTCAGGACATACAGATATGTTCATGCACACAAATGTCTGTCCTGGGTGGGAATCGAACCCACAACCTTCAGCGTGAAAGGCAAGTGTTCTACCAACCACGCCAACCGGCTCGTCGTATATATTTCTAATAACGTATATATACGATCATATAGTCAATGCTTTGGTTGGGCAGCAGATCATCAAAACCTCTATATCATTTGCTCATGTAGCAGACATAATAACATGTAGTTAAATTATAACATAAATGAAAATGGCCCTTTGGGTCTTGACCTCTTCTCATGATAATATGTTGAATAAATAATTCTTATGTAAATTTAACTCCACATGTTTCACATCGCCTAACATTGTTTTCGTTCACCCAATGAGGAAGGATTTATATTTTGTTCTACCAACCACGCCAACCGGCTCGTCGTATATATTTCTAATAACGTATATATACGATCATATAGTCAATGCTTTGGTTGGGCAGCAGATCATCAAAACCTCTATATCATTTGCTCATGTAGCAGACATAATAACATGTAGTTAAATTATAACATAAATGAAAATGGCCCTTTGGGTCTTGACCTCTTCTCATGATAATATGTTGAATAAATAATTCTTATGTAAATTTAACTCCACATGTTTCACATCGCCTAACATTGTTTTCGTTCACCCAATGAGGAAGGATTTATATTTTGCGTATACCTACTTTTCCTTTTTGCTTTCTAAGTAGAACACGAAATATTACTGCAACTGGATATCCAAATTATTCAAATGAGGCTGCTGCAAGCATTTTTGAATCGTCATTTTAAAATATAAACTAAACATGAAGCTTCAGAATGAGATTATATTGAGAAAAACTGGCAAGAAATCCAATAAATACTTTTTCCGTCAATCATAAATTTGTAATAATCATAGCAAATTATATATATATTAATAAGAATTATTATTATTAGACCTCCAGACCGATTTTGGCCACGGCGGCCAATCTCAAGAGAGATTAACAAACTATGCAGGAGATATTATAATGCACATATGTGTACTATAGTGCAAACAGGTGCACTCTCTATTCCCTAACTCGCATAATCCGATGGGACGGCAATCCGACACGACCGGAAAGAGTTCAGGCGCAGGACCAACGGCTTTACGTGCCTTCCGAGGCACGGGAGTGTACACACTTATAACTTCCAGACTCCGGGCTGCTACTTAAAAAATTCTGACAGAAAAACCCAATAACTTTTTATTGGCCTGGTAATTGAACCGAGGACCTCCGGGTCTGCGGCCTTACTTTAAGCCACTAGACCAACGAGTAACTCCAAGTTCTTCAATCATTATATATATATTAAACGTTGAACAAAATAAATGCCTTGATTTTTTTACTTATTTATAACATTTGCTTTAAAAATATTTATCGGTAAATATGAAATGATCTGCGGGATTTCTTTATTCTATTTTGCAACAATACATTGGTAATAGGAGATCTATTAAATATTGCGCAAAATTATTCATGAAACTAATTTTAATTTATTGGAAATATATATATAAAACTTGCAACCCTGGTTATTATTTGTAAAAAAAAGAATATAAGTGACACAAAAGAACTACTACATAACATCACATTTACAAAATTACATTTAAATATTACTACCACTATTTTAATTAAAAAATGGCCCAAAGACAAAATATACACTGTATTGTTACTTAAAACAAATATAAGAAATATAGTCAAAATAAAATTGCTAAAAAATCAATCTTTTTCAACGTCATTTAATAAAATGTTTGCAAAATCAAATGATACCATTCAAAATAAAAAGTGAACACTATTATAAAAAATAATAATAATAAAAAGTTAAATGTTATGAAGATGATGATTAAATTAAATATACTTAAGTATTTAAATATCATGGCCGTAGATCCTACACAAGAAAATGCAACTCCAACACCAAATAATTGGTATTACTTTCTCATTCCGGTTCTTCTCAGTTATTAATTGAAGATTTAAGTATACCTGTAAAGGCATTTTAACTATATAATATTAGGTCCTTCGTTTTGAAAACAGTCATTCATTTGTTTTTTCCTCATATTTTTTTTTTGGCGTCGCTTATTACCACACAATGGAAAACATGAAATATCGGTATATTTACGAGTACGAATTCTACCATGGCACCAGTGCTGCAGAAACAGCTCGAAGGATTAATGATGTGTACGGCGCTGGTGTCGCAAAAGAAAGCTTTTGGTTCTTTTTTTGGAACGTTTTTGGTTTCAACGTTTTCGTTCCGGAAATTTCGACCTTCAGAACCAACCCCGTGGACGGCCGGAGATCAAAATGGAAAATGAAGAATTAAAGGCTATTGTGGAAGCGGATCCATCACAAGGCACATCAGAGATAGCTGCAGGCTTCGGGGTAAGTGATAAAACTGTATTAATCCACTTGAAGCAAATCGGGAAAGTAAAAAAACTTGAACAATGGGTACCACATGAATTGAGTGAATCGAACTTGCAAACACGCGTCGACTGCTGTGTTACTTTGCTCAACCGACACAATTATGAAGGGATTTTAAATCGAATCATTACTTGTAATGAAAAGTGGATACTGTACGATAATCGGAAGCGCTCGTCGCAATGGCTGAACCCTGGAGACCCAGCCAAATCCTGTCCTAAACGAAAATTGACTCAGAAAAAGCTACTTGTGAGTGTTTGGTGGACTAGCGCCGGTATCGTTCATTACAGCTTTCTAAAATCTCGGCCAAACGATTACGGCAGATATCTATTGTCAGCAACTGCAAACCATGAAGGAAGAACTAGCTACTAAACAACCGAGATTGGTCAATCGCTCTAGGCCGCTACTGCTTCACGACAACGCAAGACCACACATTGCACAACAAACAACCACAAAGTTAGATGAGCTGCAATTAGAATGTCTGCGACATCCACCGTACTCCTCGGACCTTGCTCCAACAGATTACCATTTTTTCCGGAATTTGGACAACTTCTTACAAGGAAAAAAATTCAACTCCGATGCGGCAGTCCAAACCGCCTTCAATGAGTTTATTGATTCTCGCCCCCATGGTTTTTTAAGTAAAGGGATCAATGAACTACCTATGAGATGGCAAAAGCGTATAGATAACAACGGTGCATACTTTGATTAATTAAATACATTTTACAAAAAAAAAATTGACTTTATATTCCTCCCGTACAAAACTCCAATTTCATATGTAAGGACCTAATGTATGCATTTTTTTCTTCTTTCTTTCTTATTATGTTTGAGGACTTATCGTTTTATTCGTTGTTACTGTATAGTGTATGTATTTATATTATATACTTGTAATTTTATATGTATTGATAATATAATTTATTTATTGATATATAATATGTTATTTTTATATTTACATTTATTTATTAGTTTGTTTTAATTATTTTATTTTATTACAGCACCACCTACCTCATACCCTATCAGTTATTAGTTATAAATATCTTCAAGAGATCGCTATTGTAGCGATAAGGTCGCCATAATTGTATGCTACTTTTATTTAGGCTGTATCCATGTTTTGTATTTTTCTCTTTGTGGTGTACAATAAAGTATAAAGTATGAAGGTCCAGTTAAAAGTTTTTTTATCTTTTTTATGTAGTAGCGAGGTAGACTTTGGCCACTTATATCTACGGATATTATAAGGAGCTCCTACCATGAATACCAAAAATATATACATTTATAAAGCCACAAAATTCAAAATATGGCAAATCGTTAAGCGCTGAAATCGTGCTTGTTACTATAGAAATGAACCGTGTTATTCACTATACCGCACTTAGGAAAGGCAGTCATTATTTTTTACAGCGCGATCATTTCAAAGAAAACGCCGTTTACACATAAATAGGGTAAAGTTTACGAGACCTTGTTAGGTTCCTCGTTACGCCATGAGTACTTCAAGTTTTATTGTATAGCAAAAACATTCGTTAGAACGTACCAATTTTGACTTAAATATTTTTATAACATATTTAATAGTTATATCACAACATAATTATTATTATTGCAACAATAATGTTATTATTGCTGAGTATGTGAAATAGCTATTAGCTGTAGCGAACACGTGAATCTTAATCGATGATTGCGGGTTCAAACTCGGGCACACATCACATATTATTCATGTGTCTAATTTGTGCTTTAATATAAAACTCGTTAAACATCGTAAGGAATCTCCATGTTTCGTATGAAAATCTGCCACGTATTGTGTTTATGCAACCCGTATTGGAGCAGTGGAGCTCTAAAACTTCTTAAGGGGAGTTGAAGCTTTTGCCAAACAGTGGGACATATACAGGGTATTACTTTAGTATGTAGGGATGTAAGGGAGCACAACTGTATCTAGCTGTTTCCAGCCAACCTCACCTGCACGTGGTGCATCCTGCCGATTAACAAACGAGGCTCTGGCGACCGACTAATGGCGGTATAACCATTCCATTAAGGCGTAGCTAAATACTGCAGACCGGTGACGGGCAGCAGCGTCATCTGTACGACGAGCTACGCTCTGCGATCACCTACCCGCCTGCCCAGCGTGGTGATTACGGGCAAAACCTTTTATGGCACACACCTATACGCAACGGCCCCTAGTTCCCGGTCGCCCCGCTGTTCCTGGCCAAGACGGCAGTCATGGTAAGGGTGGGGCAGGGGGTGCTAAGAATCCCCGGGTTACGGTAGGCCGCCAACACCGACTGACCCTGGCTACGTATAACGGACGCACGCTACGGCTCGACGAACACCTGGCACAGCTCGAAGAAGAGCTGAGAAACATAAGGTGGCATATTTTGGGGCTATGTGAAATCCGAAGAAAGGGAGAGGATACCATAGCCTTAGAATCAGGCCATCTTATGTACTTCAGAGAGGGAGACCAACCATCCCAAGGTGGCGTCAGGTTCTCGATCCACAATGCTCTCTCTGACAACATCTTAGAAATCTCCAGTGTGTCGGCAAGGGTAGCGTATCTTGTGATCAGACTCACCAAGAGGTATAGCCTCAAGGTTATCCAGGTATACGCACCGACTTAGACACACTCGGATGATGAAGTGGAAGAAATGTACGAAGACATTTCTAGGACATTGCACACCACCCAAAAGGCCCATTTCAATGTTGTCATGGGGGACTTCAACGCTTAAGTGGGAGTACATACTAGCAACGAATCGGTAGTAGGACAACACGGATTTGGAAGCAGGAATCGTAGGGGGCAAATGCTCGTCAACTTTCTGGAGAAAGAGGGTCTGTTCTTGATGAACTCTTTCTTCAAGAAACAGCCTCAACGGAAGTGGACGTGGCGAAGCCCAGACGATACGATTAGAAAGGAGATTGACTTTATTATGACGGACAAGAGGGAATATTTAGAGATGTCTCTGTGATCACAAGGTTCAATACCGGAAGCGATCACCGACTTGTACGAGGCACTCTAAATATTGACTACAAGCTCGAGCGTGCCCGTCTAATGAGGTCTACACTCCGACCATAATTTCTCCAAGCCGTGAAGTCTAGTACATTTCAGTTAAAACTGGAACCGATTCGCTGCCTTGGAAACCAATGACGTTGACATCAACCAAGAACTCGACCAAGTGGTGGGTATCCTTAGGGACGAGGGGACGAAACTCTATCCAGCGCAAAACACCGGCAAGAGGACCAAACTTTCAGGAGAGCTAATGCGAAAACGACGTGAAAACCCTATAGTCACTTGTCAGTTCTTAATAAAAAAATATCAAAGCTAGTAAGACGCGACCTCTGAAACTCCAATACACGCTCTATAAAAGAAGCGATTGAGCAAAATCGGGGGTCGAAAGTCTTTGTTCAAAAACTAGGTCGAAGCCATCTGACGAAGCTGACCACTTCAAAGGGAAAAGTCGTCGCCTGTAAGCTCGAGATTCTTAAGGAAGTTCAGGACTTCTACGGTAAATTATATACATCAGTAGCGCCTCGTCCTCAACCCGACCCTGGAGATCCTAGAGTCACTTTAGCCCCCTTCACAGAAGAGTTGCCAGAAGTAAGCCAAGACGAAATCGTGATGGCTTTGGGGCAGCTTAAAAATGGAAAAGCCCCCGGGGAAGATGGAATTACGACGGAGCTACTAAAGGCAGCTGGAAAACCTTACTTGCGCAGCTCCAACGAATATTTAATTCAGTCATATTCTCGGGGAGAACTCCAAAGGCATGGAGCAAGAGTGTTGTCGTAATGTTCTTCAAAAAAGAAGACAAAACCTTTTTGAAGAACTACAGACCTATTTCCCTCTTGAGCCATGTCTATAAGCTGTTTTCTAGGGTCATCACGAATCGTCTCGCGAGTAGACTTGACGAGTTTCAGCCCCCGGAACAGGCCGGATTTCGAAGAGGATACGGAACCATAGACCACATTTACACAGTGCGGCAGATTATACAGAAGACCGAAGAGTATAATCAACCCCTGTGCTTAGCATTTGTGGACTATGAGAAGGCTTTTGACTCTATTGAGACCTGGTCTGTTCTGGATTCCTTACCCCGTGCCAAATCGATTGGTGATACATCCAAGTGCTGAAAGGTCTGCATGACGCTGCTGTTATGGCCGTCAAAGTACAGAATCAGCTGTCTGACCCTATCCTCTTGCATCGAGGAGTGAGACAAGGGGTTGTCATTTCACCGAAATTGTTCACTAATGCATTAGAGGATATGTTTAAGACGCTGCACTGGGAAGGGCAGGGAAACATAAACGGCATAAAGGGGAATAAACATAAACGGCGAGTACCTTTCGCACTCGAGATTTGCAGACGATATCGTCATCTGAGCAGCCTGGCTGATTCTTCTGCTCGAATTGGTCTCCGGATGAACTTGGAAAAAACCAAGATAATGTTCAACGAACACGTCAGTCCGGAACCAATAGCTCTTGACGGAGTTCCTCTCGAAGTTGTTCAGGAATATGTGTACCTTAGGCAAACTTTGCAGTTGGGTCGAAACAACTTCGAGGGGGAAGCACGAAGAATAGTACAGCTGGGCTGGGCAGCGTATAGAAAACTCGGTCAAGTCTTTTCGTCACGAACACCGCAATGCTTGAAGACAAAAGTCTTCAACGAGTGCGTCATACCGGTTATGACCTACAGAGCCGAGACGTGGACACTGACAGTGCGTTTGGTCCACCATTTTAAGGACGCTCAGCGAGCTATGGAGAGGGCTATGCTCGGAGTTTCTCTGAAGGATCGAATCCCAAATGTGGTGATCCGACAGAGAACCAAGGTAGCCCAAAGGATTAGTGGGCTGAAGTGGCAGTGGGCTGGACACATATGTCGCAGAACCGACGACCGTTGAAGTAGACGCGTTCTGGAGTGGAGACCACGCCTTGGCAAACGTAGCGTAGGACGCCCTCCAGCTAGGTGGAGTGACGATATACGCAAGGTGGCTGGCAGCGGTTGGATATTAAGAGCTGAAAATCGAGCTCAGTGGCGTGCCATTGGAGAGACCTATGTCCAGCAGTGAACGCGAAAAGGGTGATGATGATGATGACTTTAGTATGTCCACATCTTTCAGATTGACGATATCAATAATAATCTCGATATCCGGTGAGCGTAATAATCCAATAAAAAGTTTCATATGTATCTATTTTTATCCGAACAGGAACCTACGCTTATATATTTTAAAGTACATATCTTGCGACTAGCGCTAGTGTAGCGGCTGGCTATATTTGTGCCACGATTAGTCCGTGCCGCCCGCATGTTGTCCGCACTGCGACTGTTTGCTTGCGGCATGCAAACATCAACAGAAACTCCAACAACAGACTAATCTATAATTGTGTACACTAAACATTAGCTACTAACTGAATTTTGAGACATTTAACATCAATTTCCAAAGATTTTAGGTTTATGTATTGTGGTCTCATTAAACTCTCTTTAAAGACATTTGTTTTGTTTTCTTCTAGAATTTATTCATGAATAATATTTTTTTTTTTGTTTTCAATTTAACTCTTTAAATTTCCGTATTATATTATTTTTAGTGCATTAAAATTTCCAAGCAATGGTTAAAATAATTATCGAATTATCAAGCGCTTAATTTGTGTTGGTAATTCATTTCGTCCTCGGTGAAAGAAAACGTGAACCAATAGCAAAACGTTCTCCTCAAAAGTAAAGGACGCCTTTTACACATACACAGTTAATTTTGATAATTCTAAAGAGGACTCTAGGTCACGTACTATACTGTATTCGTGATTGATGATTACATATTGTAATCGTTAAACTGATTACATTTTACCCAAGTTGAATGTGTCACAAACAATTTCACACATTTCAGTAGAGTAAATAAAAATTGAGAATAATTAATCAATTGAATTATCTCCCGTGATAAAAAATATATCTGCATCAAGCAGATAAGGAAAAAAAGTATCAAACTGCACTTACCGCATCCGTAACAACTGTAAAAGTAATTTAACTTCGCCGAACAAAACGCTGCAGACGTAACAAAGTGTAACATCGCAATCTGAACTAAAATCAGCGGGACAATGCCGTCCCGAGAATCCCGAGATAATCCACTTGGCAGCTTCGTACAATGGCCCGTCGACGGACGATAGCGGACCCACCTGGTTTTATTAAGGCTCTACGATAGTTTGGTGAATAATCTTTTTAAATAAACATTACTTCAAAGTGGTTAAGAATTAATTTTAATTTATTTCTGTTTGAGGTACCTTACTTTTAAAATTAGGGTATTATTACCTAATTTGAATATATATATTACCCTTAACGTCCGTCATAATTTATACGAACACTTTTTTAACATTTTAGTTTGACGTCTGTTCTGCCCCTGATATATTTGTTGTAGCAAAAACGACAAATATGTTGTTGCTACAGGTTATAAATACGGCGTATTTTTATCATCGGTTAGCAAATACCGACAAAGGATTTTGACTTAATGATGAAACGTTATCATTTTTATGTAATTAATTGACGTTATTTTATTTTATCACTACCATAATATAAAATCATTTCAAATTAATGTTCTTTAATATGGAATGGAATGGAATAATTTCCTGAGATAGATTATAAAATGTCCGCTAATTAGAAACATTGCTATGTCACTCAGTGTATGATAGTCATCTTATCCAACTAAATTGAAAAATTACGTCCTAACTATTTGTTCCGTAGAATTAAAAACAAATTGTTTCATTACGTTGATTACCGTTTTAATTTTTTTTACTTAATGAATGTATTATTAAGCACTTGTATTTATTCATTGACTATGCAAGAGAAGATAATTTTGTTAACATTTGCTTTAATCTATCATTAAAATAAATACAAATGTGTACTTTTATTTTCGTAAAAAACATTTAGAATTTATAATTAAAAGCCGTTGCTGGACATATTTAACAGTACCCATATTTATTTACCAATTTTATCTCTTTTTTAACTTATTAAAATATTGATAATTTTAATATTTGAGCAATTTAGGGATATACTATATTTATCAATCAACAAATCATACGTCTATAGAGTATTAACATACGATTAATATTCGTTATTAAAAATCAGTTCAAAGTAGAACTGTCAATATATATTTACCTCGCTCACACTTGTTAATTTTAATAAGCGATAACAATAGTTGTTTCTCTTTCGCAAGACCTCGTATGATTTTAACGGAACTTTCTTGACTATTTTTGTAACGAAGAACGCATACACGTTTCAACAACAGCTGAGGGATCTTGTTTGAATTTAAAACGAGTTTCTTCCCGCAAAATTAGAATATTACGCTAAGAAATGAAAGAGTATTTGTGAGTAGTGTTGTGCGCATGCCTGAGAAACGTCAATGTTGAAAAAGACGGGTTACGAGTGTAGTGAGATTTTTCGATAAATTTATTAAAAATGATTTTTATAAATTGATAGTGACTGAAAATATAAAAATGGGCAAAGATTTCGGTTTGGACGCTATTTTGGCAGAGCTTAAGCCGTTTGGGAAGTATAACATTGTGAATTATGCTCTGCTATTATTCCCTATATATTTGGCGGGAATGTATGGTTCTGTTTTTGTATTTGAAGCTCCTGATATTAATTACAGGTAAGTTCTCAAAAGTTCTGACACTATTTCATATAATATTTATTGAATTTTAGAAGTAAAGAGAAAGAAAGTCTTCGAGATTAATAAATTATAAAAAATTAACATATTATAATTTATTTAAGAAAACGTGTGTAGCCGCTTATTTAGTGATCATTTTATATAAATACAACTATACTAATATATAATAATGAAATAAATGATATAAAAGGCTTAATTTTAAGGTTATAAAGTTGTTTGTAATACGCATGCGTGAACTTCTTTCGCTACAGCTTTTTAGTAAGCAGTTATCAAAGGAAATTGGGCGTTTATGAATGGTTTATATAATATTCTATTGACATAATCGTCTGTTATCATTCCAAGTGACTGATATTACGATTTACATATTTTATATATGTATGACCTAACGCTAATTATATATGATATAATTATTAATTATTACAAGCGTAAAATTACTATTTGGCTAAATTTTAAATGTAAACTAAAAAATAAACGGATAATATAAAATCCCAAATTTAAATATATGCAGTAAATAAAACAAAAACAATATCTTTTATTATGTCTTAATTCTTACAATAAATGTAAAATTGAGTATATTTTGCCAAAGTTCATCACGTGGTCAGATAATAATTTTAGATGACTTCATCAAAACCGGACCAGTAATTTGTAACGTATAATCAAAAGTACATTTGTTTGAACAAATATTTATACAAAAGAAAATGTATTCAAGTTAATATGGATTAAAAGCTTTAGGTAATTGGATAATTAGGAACACTTCATTGTCAACATTAAAGTCGAGATTCTAAAGTAATTACATATAAAAGAGACACCCACTTATCTATTCAAGCTTACTAATACTTTAAATGGTAAGTTTGTTTGTTCGTTACGCTTTTACATCTTAACTACTCAACCGACTGATTATTATAAAAATTATCTGTAAATAAAAAATAAAAATGTTCTCGGAGGTACTATAAATGCTGGTGACGCCGCGGACGGTAACTAGTCAATAATCTAATAAATAACACGACGTCAGATCTGAGAAGAACCGGCAAAAGAAACTCAACAGAATTATGTTTTGTCCTTTTTTGACATTGATTATTAGATTGCCAATAAAATGAAATGACATGAAGTTTCAATTCCGAAGTGTGTTATCATATATCATATAAAAAATACTTTTGATATCCTACAGCAAAACAATAGTTACTATTTTATTAATTTATACTAACATAAAAAGATAAAATATTATAATTATAATCCCGCAAGTACAGCAATCTCCATTGATCCACATTATGCATGAACTCCGAATTATATGACGTAGTTGTAACTCGTAACGGATCACAACTGACGCAGAGTCGAATGCTAATATATGTAAATAGTTGCATCGGTTGCAAATGTGAGACGTGCTTAATACCCTTAAGAATTGTACACACAGAACACAGAAATCAACTGAGCGATTTCAAACAACAGATAAAGCTTTTGATGTGAAGCTTTGATTGTGGCATTGGTACCTCACATTTTGTACCGCAAAACAACGACACTTAGTTTTGTGTTCTGGTTGGTTGGGTGAAGCGAGCCAGTGTAAATTCAGGCACAAATGACACAACATCTTAGATTGGTGGGGTATTGCCGATAAAAGTAATGGTTAATGTTCCTTAGGGTGCTAATGTCTATGAGCAGTGATGAAAACTAACCATCAGGACGAGCATATGGACCGCCTGGTGGTAAGTGCTCACCAAAGCCCATAGACATTGGCATTGTAAGAAATGTTAACCATCGCTTACTTCGCCAATGCGCCACCAACCTTGGGAACTAAGACACGCTTCGTCTAACGAAAATCTTCTGTATATTTTATTGTAGATTATCAATAATTATGCGAATAATTCTGTCAAAATAATTCATAATAAAGATCACCATAGAATATAATGCGTCAAAGATTATAAATAAGAAAGCCGAGATGGCCCAGTGATAAGAACGCTAGAATCTTAACCGATGATCGTGGGTTCAAACCCGGGCAAGCACCACTGAATTTTCATGTGCTTAATTTGTGATTGTAATTCATATCGTGCTTTACGGTGAAGGAAAACATCGTGAGAAAACCTGCATGTGTCTAATTTCACTGAAATTCTGCCACATGTGTAATCCACCAATCCACACTGGAGCAGCGTGGTGAAATAAGCTCCAAACCTTCTCCTCAAAAAAGGGAGAGGAGGCCTTTAGCCCAGCAGTGGGACATTAACAGGCTGTTACGGTACGGTATAGAAGATAATTAATAAGAAGATCCCTACTACTCTTTAAATTGATGATTAATATACTTTGTCGATGTTTAAAACAAAAAAAAACATGGAATATAAATGTAATTATTTTTGATTACATCTATTTTCAAATACTATACTATACAATAATAAATCACTATACATGTCTACCTTTTATAGAACAAAGCCCTCTCGCTGCGTGTGTCTGTCTGTACACGATAAACTCAAAGACTACTAGTTTCATGAAGGTTTAGGTGTATAATTAATTAAGCTTCTGTGTTATTGGCTGGTATATGACGATGATTGTTGAGGATTTTGACAAACATTCCGACTGGAGCTGTGCGCCCCGTAAACCAATAGGGTTTTATGTATTATATATATATACACGTATTATGTATTACGAAATAAACTATATATGTAGGTACTTATTTATATATATAAAATCTTTACTTTAACAGCGATACCTACAACGCAAAATTCAAATTTTACTCCCCACAAATAATAATTTACAATAACTTTGTTAGTCTCGTTGTTTGTGGAACCTTAAAATGTACGTGACTTAATCCTTTGCGTGCAAGATCAGCTGAGCACTTCATATGAGAAATTGCTTGCACTTGATGTTACAAAGGAGCTTTGATTGTTGCAGTGGCTGGAATATTGTTCATTCGTTGGGAAACTAATCTGGAAAATGTTACGTATTCGTCTTAATCTAACGTCTATATCTTGCTGTTTGTATGTCATCTTAATTTATTAGGAAATTGGTGGGAACGCAGGTCAGTCACCTCCTCGTTGTACACTTTGGACATGGTTGGTAATACTCTTCGGATTGCTTACCATATTTAAAAAAAACTATATTATTGATTTGTATTGTTGTGTTGTGTTGTATTGATTGACAAATGTGTGTGTTCATGGGATAATAATATGCAACAATATTTATTTGTTTTCAAAATTAAACCCCTAAAGTAGGCAAATACATATCGCGTACTTGTATGTGACACGCAAACACACAATCACGCTCGCACGCACACGTATAAAATATTGTATTACTATGCGTCAAAGATTATAAACGTGAAACGTTTCTACTTTACACCGCTTGAATCAATATTTTACAAAATACAAATGGACACACGCAATGATACGCCCCAGATTATAAAGAGATGATATCTATGTCATTTAGAACATATTTTCTATGTAAAAAATGTCATATATAGCTATGCAGCCGTGCCGTTCTATTTACATCACAATTATCTCTTTAAGCTTATAATCGCAAGATTTATGATAACATATTTTATATTGATGTCCTATCATCAATTATATCAAATTTTACACCATGTAGTAATTTCTTAGTATCGCGCGTAAAAGAAAAGAATAATACGCAAAATTCGACACGCTGATACAACAATAAATGACAAGTATGACATTACACAGTTGACACTAAATGTCAAATAATTATATTTGTCAATATTTAACATTATTATTGTATTATACGTTACTGTGTATTTTATTTATAAAATTAATCTATTCTCAGAGTTATTTATTTTTTTAAATATGCACCAGTTAGAGAACTTTTCGTATGTTATCCATATTTCATAATATTAAATAACAACATTGGAATTGTAGCTTTAAATATTTATATATGTACAATTCTTCTATCACTGAAACCTCATAAAGGGCGGGACCGATTTCAATGTGTTTTTTTGGTCCGTTTGTCTTGCATCTGAACTCTTTCCTGATCGTATTGAAATTGCCATCTCATTGGATTAAAAGAGAAAGAATAAAGACAGCAACTATTTTTGTGGATACACTTGTATACTATACTATATGCCAAATATACTATAAAACAGTAACAGCCTGTTAATGTCCCACTGCTGGGCTAAGGCCTCCTCTCCCTTTTGAGGGAAAAGTTTGGAGCTTATTCCACCGCGCTGCTCCAACGCGGGTTGGTAGAATACACATGTGGCAGAATTTCAATGAAATTAGACAAGCACGAGATGAATTATAAACACAAATTACTATAGACTATTTATATTGTGATTTGTAATAAATTATTAATCTAAAACGTTTTTAATTTAATTATTAATGAAATCTATGTTTTGCTTAGTCTCGTAGATACAAACGACCAACACCGTTGAATCCAGGCTTATATAAAGTAGCTAAAACATCGTTTGATGTTTCACATATGGCAAGCTCTTTCACGTGTCCTTTAAACTAAGTGCCTCGATCATTTGCTGCCAAGCGCCACAGAACATAAGGCATTATATAAATAGAATCCAGCGTAATAAGAAAGGAATTATATTAAGTTTCTACATTGGAACTTCATATTATATTTCACACATCACATTATATTTGAAAGATCTCTGAAAAAATATATCAGAAGATCAAGGATTAAGGAACGAACAACAACAACGAAGTTTATAGTCGCACTCATAAGGGAATAGAGAGTGGAGATGGCGGCATAAGAGAGCGTTGTCGTTTGCCGTCAAGGCTCGAATTCAGCGAATTCGGTTCAGCGTGCCAAGAGATGTTCCATATTAAAAACCGAACTATAAAATATACCATTTTCACCGCAGCGTTTGTTCTGTATAGTAGATGTCGTTTAAGGAGGAACTCAAACACCACTTAAGACATCGCAAGACACTGTATAAACATTTTAGCAACGTATTCTACGTCTGATGAAAACACAAAGACATTATGGATGAGCTGTATTTTATATATAATATAAAAATTCGAAACTTGTCAGGCATTTCTTAATACATTCACATGACACAACAATTTCATTGTTGTGTCATAAATACTTGGGTGTTGAGATCTCGCTGGATAGAACACGAAGTATCACCGAAATCTAGGTATGCAGCTTAGGTTTTTTATGGATAGTGTTTGAGCTTAAGAAACGTTTAAATAAATTCGCATATAAACAGGCAGTTAAAAGTCACGCGTATTTCATGTGTAAAGTAAACGAATAAACGGGCGAATTTAAACGATTTTTTAAAAAAAATATTGATCTTCTGAACGGGTTCTTAAATGTTAAGTAACATTTTGATAGTCTAACTAAGAACATAACACTAAGTTAAATGAACTAAGTTGGAGCATAATTAACGAAATTACGAGAACATCTGCGACATACCACCATGACCACCACTACGGTAAACAGTGACTATATATATTCCAGATAATAAATGTAAAATCACCTTAAAGAATTAAAAAAATAAAGTAACAGCCTGTAAATGTCTGTTGAGCTGATGTCTTCTGTTTGAAAAGGTTTTTAAAGTTTACTACACCACGCTGCTCCAATGTGGGTTAGTAGATAACACAGATTTTTATCCGCTACATGCAGGTTCCCTGGTGATGTATTCACCACCGAGCACGAGATGAATCATCAACGTGACGGGCTTTTAACTCGGTATCATCGATTTAAAATTCCGTCTTCTACCCACTGGACTATATCGACTCACGTCTAAAGAAATATACTTATTGAATTATTTTAAATAAAATAAGATATAAATTGGATGAAAACTTATTATTAACTTTTAATTTTAAAAGTAGTATATATTCTTGTTTTGTAATGTTCACGGCTACGTTCATACTCGTAGCAGCGTAACATTTAATTCCACGTAATTCCTTCTGATTAATGTTTTAACAAGAAATCCTCCCAATTAAAAGGGATCAGTATGTAAACGCACATGCAAGAAACGGATTACATTTTAATTTGGTAATATTTTTCGATTGATATATGTTTAAATTCGTCTACTGATACCTTCATTGGTATCTTGTGGTTGTCTTGTGGTTATCTTGATATCTTGTGGTCTTAATAGGGTCCACTCTGCCCGGTTTTCAGTTTGCTTTACTTATTGTCAGATATAATAACCATGGTTTCAGTTTTTGGGTGTCCTCCTTCTCATATTTTCTCAGATATTGGGTACAAATTTCTGATTGATTGCATAATTTGTCCGCTGGAGTTTGCAAATATTTAATTTTAGTAATAGTACATTTCAATATACTTGGTTCATATCAAGATTACGTGTTTGGACTTCAATTATTAAGTTTTAAAATTAATTTTAATATTTTTAGTATCCGAGGCTCTCGCTTATATGTCTATCTGCTTTATACACTTGAATCTGCCGTTATCACGGCGTAATTTGTTAGCTTCCAGTTCAAATATAATTGCCGTTAAAATTCGAATCACATATAAAATATAAATTTATTGCAATAGTTATGTAATGTATATTTTTAAAATACAAACATTATTTATTCAAAGTAACATACATGAGCTTACACAATTATAAAATTAAATATACTAATTACAAGAACGAAATTGAATGAATAAAGGTAACGGATATTTAATATATTTTCCTAATTTTTTAACTATATATATAATCTTATATTTATATATCTTTAAGCAACACTTAAATGAGCTTCTCCCGTGATATCGTCTAGAGACTTCAACAAAGCTGCGTTAAACCTGAATCTGTCTACATGTCTAATAGAAGGTGCTCTAGAGAACTGTAATCCACGCGT